>NC_141289.1:20824903-21109903 GCF_037954325.1 Fistularia commersonii
GTTTTATTCAAAATAATTAAACAAAAAAATGTAGCACTCGTTCGCTGGCTATCTGGAACTATTTTCAACAGTGGAATAATTGAAGAATGCTGAGCTTCATCTCTGCTCCCTGCAAACATTAGCAAGAACTTCAAATATCACGTCTCGTCATTGGAGGCAAATATACTGCTCAAAAAAACCAAGGGAACACTTGAAGAACACAATGTAACTCCAAGTCAATCACACTTGTGTGAAATCATAGTGTCCACTCAGGAAGCAACACAGATTCATTTGGACTTGTTTTAAGGACATTACATCAAAGTTGGATCAGCCTGGAGTTTGTTTTTACACTTTAATTTGGAGTGTGATTCCTAATCCAGACCTCCATGGGTTGATACAATTGATTTCCATTGATCATTTTTGTGTGATTTTGTTGTCAGCACATTCAACTGTGTAAAGAGCAAAGTATTTCATAAGAATATTTCATTCACTTAGATCTAGGGTGTGTTTTTTAAGTGTTCCCTTTATTTTTTTGAGCAGTGTATATCGCATGCAGAAAACACGCGGCTACATTTGTATCACGCATTGTTTACATCTTTTTCCGCTATTATCATAACAAATGACATTTATCAGCCAGTTTTTAATGGATGCCATGTGGTGTAGCTTTAAACGACACCCGGTATATTGAAAAAAAACCATGTTTTTTGTGGTATAATGCCGGCCCGTGTGAGACTGACCTGTACGCCTCTATGATGAAGGTGTACAGGCCGGCGGCCAGCAGGAGGACGGCCAGCTTCAAACCGCAGCTCAGCCGCAGAAACGCCGCGCAGGTCACCATGGCAACCACACCACTCAGCAACATATACTGTACAAAAGCACAAGGACAATCAAAATAATGGCTATTTTCATCTATCGTGCTTTTTATGTTCTAACTCATGGCGTCTTCTCCCTTCAGGGTCTCCACAGCTGATCCACCTTCTCCATCTCACCCTGTTCTCTGGATCCTCCTCTCTCACACCAGCTACCTTCATATCTTCTCTCACCACCTCCATCCATCTTCTCTTTGGTCTCCAATTCCAGCATCTGTCCTCAGCATCTTCATCTCTGCAACCTCCAGCTCTGACTCCTGTCTTCTGGTCGTTGTGGTTGTAGATCATCTCCCCACCGTCTCCTCCACCTTTCCTTTCCTTCTGGCTGATGTTCTTCTATCTCTTCGAACCCCAGACACTTTTCTCCAGCCATTCCAACCTGCTTGAACCCGTTTCTTCACCTCTTCTCCACACTCTCCTGCACTCTGGACTGCTGACCTGAAGAACTTGAAATCCTCCAGCTTCTTGATCTCCACTCCCTGTAGCCTCACTTTCCTCTCATTCACACACACATATTCTGTCTTGCTGTGACTGACCCTCCTTTCCAGAGCATACCTCCACCTCTCTAGATGTTCCTCCACTTGCTCCCTGCTCTCACTGGGGATCCCAGTGTCATCTTGAGCAGTTCTAACATGCTGTCTGTTATTATAACAATATGTTGCCGTAGTGTGTGTCTGTATTTGCATCTCAGTGCTCCATGAATGTCATGTTATAACTCATGTTATTCATTAGCGCGTCACCGCCGCTCACCTCGGGCTGCGAGCAGCTGCTGATGTTTGGCCAGGAGGTGGGGAGAACCTGAAGAGCATCGCTGCTGTTGGATAGAGCTTCAGGTTTATAGCACCACAGCTGAAAGAGGGAAGAAAGAACCAGAAGTAGGAGAAAACCAGTCACCGGATTTGGCCAATATTCTCCGCAAGGCACTTTGGAGCGTCCGATTTCAAATTTCGAGGCTAAAACTCTTAACAGTAACCATCTGACCAAGTTCCAATTCATGACTGCTGTTTTGGGAAAATAATTCTGCCAAGTCATTTCCGCTGAAAGTTGCGTCATGTTAAAAGCAGCGTGCCGCCAGGAAACACCCACAGCCAGTTCAGACCAAAGATGACGTTATTCCAGTTGCAGCTGCAAATTTCAACTTTGGTGTTCCTGTTGGTTCGAAACAATTCTGATCAAAATGCTCCACAGACTTGCTTCAACATCTTCAACCTATCGTCGCCTGACACGGGATCGGGCAACATCGAGCTGCGGGACACGTCGACAGGAAGCATTTCAGGCGAACCGAAACGTTTTCTTTGGACTCACGATGTCAGAGGAGGCCATGCCGATGTTGACGCCGATGGCGGCGAGCGTCATCAGGGTGCGGGCGCACTTGGTCTCGTGAACCCAGCAGCAGAGAGCCTGCAGGGGGGCAGGGCAACACCTGAACTCCTCCCCGAGAGTGAGCAGCAAGAGCAAGATGTAAACGCCGATGGTAAATACAAACTTAGCCACCATCAGACGCCACCTTAGCAACCAGAGGACGGGCGGAAAATGAAAGTGAAAAAAGGAAGAAGAATGTTTATAAGGTAGACGGATAAGAGGAAGTGAACAGAAGCAAAAGTTGCTAAAGATAAGCAGTAAGAACGTCGGATGGTGAGATCTGTGGAAGGTCTACCTGGTGGAGGGGATTAAAGTCTGGACGGCCATCAGAAGTAGGAGCAGGAGGAAGGAGCAGACCATGTTGGACTTGAAGAGCTCGTCTCTCATCTGTGAAAACTGGAAAGCAAAGGGCAACCGAGGTCCCGTGAACACATCGGCCGCCAGAGTTTATCTGCCCGCTACTGAACATGTTCCCGACCCAAAGGTGACCATCATTACAGAAGATGGTGTTCAAGGAACCCGAGCGTTCCCTGGAGCTCCTGAGGAGGACCTGGCATGGCCTCCTTACCTTGCCCTCCATGTTGGAGTCCTTGAACACCTGCATGAAGGTGGTGATGTGCTCCTTCCTCATCCGCTCGCTGCTGCGGACCTGCATGGCCTGACGGATCCTCTTGTTGACCTCCCATGACCCGGAGCGTCGCGCCGCCACCTGATTGGGCAGCTGGGTGAGCGAGCCGTTGGTAAAAGTGGCGAGAATCTGCCGGAGGAGACCAGAAGGTTACGCGCCGAACTCGCCGTTACGCGCCGCCGTGTCTTCGCTCGCTCTTACAAAGTTCATGCCCAGGATGTCTCCGAAGGGCAGCTCGGCGCTCCACGTGGTCATCTCATCGTGACTTTGTCGCCTCGGCCTCGGCGGCTGCGACTCCTCCTGCGCCGCCGGACTGATCAGGAAGGTGTCGATGTTGTGTTTCTGTAGAAATTGGCTACGCTCCCGTCCGTTCCCCGCTTCCGTCTGGTAGATCCCACCCAGGCAGTCCAGGGTGGCGCGAGAGATGTGAATCCGCCTGTGCTGACAGATGATTCTACATTTACTGAAATGGTAAATTGAAGTGCCAAACAGTATGCCAATCAAATCCACCCCCCACTTCCGATAGGTTTGAACCGGATTTGCCGCCGTGCGATATAATCGATTATGAACTACGGCAGCCATCGTTCGTGCACTTCTAAAGGGTCCGACATGATATCACATGTATGATTTATGTTTCTGCTCTAAAACGACGGCCATGTCGGATATCTGAGGTTTCTGGCACTGAGGTGATGCCATGCAGCCAGACACATTCTTACACCATCTGCTTATCCAAACATCAACAGGCAGGACCGAACACGTACATGTGTGAAATCTTCTCGTCGTGAAAACCGCACCTGAAGACATTTCACCGCTAAATGAGAGGCTTCTTCCGTTCCGATGATCTATGGGGGGTTTCCCAGCGGGACTGCGGGTCCAGGTTATGGAGGCTTGTTATGTAACTGGCAGTTGAAGGAGGTCTGAGGGGTCGCTACGCTAACGGAGGTGTCGTTCGTCGGGAAAAAAGAGAAACTTTTGTGGGATTACCTGGATTGGGATGTGCAAAGGTGAAGCTAAACAAAGGAGTGAAACCCGTTTGGTCACACGGACTGAGGCTCAGGTGGACGAAACCAAGGGCAGGTTCTGGTGGTGGATCCTTCCAGGTCCTTTAGGGGGTGCAGATGGTTTTGGAGAAACTCCGGCAACATATGGCGTGACAATGTCCTTTCTTTTGTTGTTTTCTTCCTCCTGTTCTGTGTTCCTGCGTCTGGTGGTTTCTGATTTGACGTAGGTTAGCCGCAGGATCTCAGGGCTTTCCTGCCCCAAACCCTGGCAGTTGTACCGACACCCTCCCCACGGGTCCCTAGAAGTGAAGACGCCTCTGGGCCAAAACGTCTCCGAGTGAAAAATTCAAGCCCGGTTGCCACGACAAGAAGATTTCGATAAGAATTCAGCGAGACCCGGATGACCAGGAGCCTCCGCTGACACAACAAATGTTGCCGTCGTACGACAGAGTTCTCCTTGTGGTCCAGCTGCATGTTGTGGAGCAGATTGTAGCCGTCGCAGCTTTGAAATGCCAAAAGAGAACTCTGGTTTGGTTTAGACTGAAAACACTGATCCTTTCGGGTTTTAAGAAGTAATTTACCGCACACCTCGTGAGACTTTTAGATTTTTGTGTTTCCTTTTTTGACTTGCGTTCATTGTGTGCGCTTGTGGCTACTAAACATATCCTTCAAGTGACCCTGAACCTATAATAACCCGAGGGTCAGAGCTTGTTCAGAATAGAGCTCAAACAGCGGTATGGAGACAACTTCATGAAAGAAGTGTCCGGGACTCGAGAAAACAGAAGCGATCACGGAAATGGAGAAGGATATTCGTATCCCTTGCGGTCTCCAGAGGGTCAAATATGTTCAAAATGTCTGACCCCGGCAGCCCCGAAGCCTCCAGGCTGTTGGCGATGTCCACGTCCCAACTCCAGATGTCAAACTGCCACTTTTGAAGACCCAGAACACCCCCGAGAACGGACCCGGAATGGACGCCGATGCGCATATCGACCTCCTGTTTTAGCTCCCGCCGGATGTACCTGCAGAGGGGCGTCAGCGGAGTGTTAACAGAGCGTCGGCGGAGCTTCGGATGAGGACCTGGATGGCGTCCTTACCGGATGGCACGGATCATGCTGAGGCCCATCTCAACACAGCAGCGGGCGTGGGCTCGCTGGGGCTCGGGGACCCCCGACACACAGTAGTAACAGTCTCCCAGGATCTTAATGCGCAAACACTGATGCTCCTGAACAACAACAACAACAACAACATACGTGAGCTAAAACGAGCAACAAATCCACAAAATATTCCCGGATGACAAACTCTGACAAGGTTGCAAAACCAAATGCAAATTAGCTGAAATAAATCTTTCAATAAAAAAAAAAAAAAAAAAATCACAAAGTATAAAAGCATTAACTTCAAGTTAAAGAAAATTAAAATAAATGTTGAAAAAATCGAAATAAATGTTGAAATAAATCTTTCAATAAATTAAAAAAAATCACAAAATATAAAAGCATAAACTTCAAGTTAAAAAAAATTAAAATAAATATTGAAAAAATTGAAATAAATGTTGAAATAAATCTTTCAATAAATTAAAAAAAATCACAAAATATAAAAGCATAAACTTCAAGTTAAAAAAATTTAAAATAAATGTTGAAAAAATCAAAATAAATGTTGAAATAAATCTTTCAATAAATTTTAAAAAATCACAAAATATAAAAGCATTAACTTCAAGTTAAAAAAATAAAAATAAATGTTGAAAAAATTAAAATAAATGTTGAAATAAATCTTTCAATAAATAAAAAAAAAAAAAAAATCACAAAATATAAAAGCATTAACTTCAAGTTAAAAAAATTAAAATAAATGTTATAGATAAGGAGCCTCATGAAAAACAAATGTATCCTGAACCAGAAAACAAAAAAATAAAATCTCATTAGTCTCAAAGCAGCCTGATGAAAACCAAAAAATACTCAAATGGCTAAAAAACACATCTCCAACTAAATGAGGTATAATTTGGTCGGCGGCCCCGGCGATCTGACCTCCGCCAGCCTGTCGAAGCGGCCAAAGAGCTCATTGAGAGTCTTAACCAGCTCCTGAGCCGAGAGGATCAGGGACAGCGAGGTGAAGCCGATGATGTCGGCAAACAGGATGCTGCACGGAGAACAGAGCTTCCGTTAACGGTTGTGGTTTGAGCCTCATTACCCCAACGTCTCATTCGGACTTCCGGTTGATCATTTGTGTCGAATGGGTGAGTGTTGTTCACCTGACGTTCTTGTATTGGTGGATGTAGATCTTCTGGAACTGCTGGGGAAGCAGGTACTCGTCCGTGGCGGCCATATCTGCGATCATCTCCAGCACCAGGAAGCGCGGGAGGATGGACATCACCAGACGCTCCTGGAAGAAGAAGGATTTCACGGTGCGAGAGCTGTTAGTCTACGCCGGCGGTCGGCAGCCTTCGCCACTGAAAGAGCCGTTTGGATCAGTTTCCTCACAGTCAAGAAAACACCGGGAGACAAACCACCTTTTTGAAATTTAAAATGAACAAACACGGCATATTAAATTTATTTTTTTTTTGCCTTAATCCTATGTATAAACAAAATGTGTGTTGCGTCTTTTTAAATCAATGACCAACTGCACAGAAAACGAAATGATATTTCTGCATGCAACAAAATATTTCCAAAAAAACGATCTTGGGTTGAAGGTTAATTTTAAACAAAATACTCAATTTCAGTCTATTTGAGTCCGTCTTTTATTTATGAAGTGACACGATTCGCCGGCAGTGAACCAGAAACTTTGTCCTCTCTCTGCCTGCTGTCAACCTTTTACTGCCCCGTGCAGTCGCTTATTAAGAGCCATAAAAATATATTATTTGGATGTTACAAGATCGCCAAAATGACATTTAAAAAATGAATGAACTCAAACAAAACACATTTTAATTAAATACTCGTTAATTATTTTCAAAAGCCACGGGGAGCCGCAAGTTGCCGACCCCTCCCTGACCTGCAGGGAGTTTATACATAGTGTATATGTAAGTGTATATATATATGGTTTATATATATGTACATGTACGCCTGGTATATACAACAGAGTGTCATCAGCGTATAACAATCACAAGAGTACAGAATGGAAGTTAACCAAATAAATTGTACTTATTGTACTTGTACTTAAGACCTTAAAACACTTGATAGCCTTAACCTTGACAATTTATATTTCATTGTATTTCTTATTCTCCCTCCTTCCTGCTATTATCTATTACTGTTATGTTTTTGCTTGAAACTCTGGCACAACAATTTCCTTCGGGATAAATAAAGTTGTTCTCATCTCATCTCATCTCAAATCAGCCCGATCACCCTCCTCACATTCTGGGACCCAAAGCTGACAAGAACTGACTTTCAGTTATTTCCCAGAATATAAGTGTTGCTGGTCATTCAAAAAATAAAATCAATCTCATCAGGCAAATCTGATTCGTGCTGGAAAAATAAAGCCAAAATATGAGTTTATAGTTCAATCTGAGCTCATGAGCTTGTGAGTAGTATCAAAACAAGCGTTGTATTTCAGATGCAGAGAAATATCTCTTATCCTCTTCCTCCTATTTTGCTAAATATCAATTATGTCTTTCACAGTTGATAATCATGATTTTCCTCTTTTGGCTTTTGGTTTTTTTTTTTCGAGAACACAGGAACATACATTCAATTTTTGGCGGAAGTCAAAAGAATCCGAGTGGGAAGATACTAAGTCTGTGCAATTGACTCGGATAAAAAAACATGTTTAAATAATCAAATCGGTATTAAACTGTTACAGGTTTGGGATCCCGGAAGGCCCCGGAGGCTCGCGAGCAGCTGTGGAGCTCCCGGTCTACCTGTCGGTGGTTCTCCCTCTCCAGTCGAACCCGTCCCTCGATGCAGCGTCGCGTCTCCAGGAAGGTTTGCCTCTGAGTTCTGTCGGACAGGAAGTGGATGAACAGACCCGCCATGTTCATGGCCAAGTAGAGGCAGGCCTTTGCCAAAATCTGAGGGGAGAAACAAAGACGGCGAGAAGAATTATTAAGGGTAGGAACCAGAGGAAAAGCGACGGGAGGGTCCGGACCTTCCTGGGAAAGGTGCGGTCGCCATAGTGACCGCGGATGTCCAGCACCAGATGGAGGACGGAGGTCGTCGTCCCGGCAACGAGGGACCACAGCAGGGGGAGGGGCAGCAACGTGTAGGCGGAAAAGAGGCTGAAGAAGATAAACCAGGAGTGATCGGCATCCACCCAGCAGACCACGGCCACCGGGACCTGAGCCGTCTGAGACATCCAGCTGACCACCGCCAGATACCTGAAAGACACGGAGATGGTCACCGGGCTCCGACGACACAAACCTTCACCTCACACTCCTTCAGTAACACAAACACATCTTAAAAATGAAAAGACACCGTCGTTGTTCTCGTATGAGGAACCGAAATGCGTCACATTCATACACCTTCTTGCTGATTTTGTGCATTTTGACCCCGTCCCGCCCGACTCTCAAACATCTCCAGGTGTACCTCAACAGCAGGCGTACCTTTCCAATCTGGCTTCAGAAACCAACACAGCAAAGTAACAAATGACCTCCTTCTCTCCTCTGACTCCGCATCCCTCACCGTCCTCCTCCTCCTTCATCTCAGCGCTGCCTTCGATACAGTCGACCATCCAATCCTCCTTAACTGTCTGGAATCATTAGGCATCACCGACACCGCCCTCTCCTGGTTCCACTCTTACCTCTCCGGCAGATCTCACTACATCAACATAAACAACCATACATCTTCCACCACCCTCGTCCGACACGGAGTTCCACAAGGTTCAGTTCTTGGCCCTCTACATACTGCCACTTGGACACATCATCCGCCGCATGGACTCCATTTCCACGGCTATGCTGATGACACTCAGCTCTACATAAACACCAAAACAATCACTCCCGAAATCCTTTCCACCCTCACCGACTGCATCACAGACATAAAAACCTGGATGAGCCAAAATTTCCTCAAACTCAACAGCAACAAAACAGAAATGATCATATTCGGCCCAAAACCCTTGCTCAATTCCTGTCACAATCTCGCACCCTCCATTGATGGTCACTCTGTTTCCCCCTCCCCCCTGGGAAGAAATCTTGGAATCTACATGGACCCTGCACTCTCTTTTAGGCCACACATAAATCACATCACCAAAACCTCTTTTTTCCACCTCCGAAACATAGCATGCCTCCGACCCACTCTTTCACACTCTGCTGCTGAAACACTAATCCGTGCATTTATCACCTCCAGACTCCACCACTGCAATAGTATCCTATATGGCCTCCTCTCTAATGCCCTTCAAAAACTGCAATATGTCCAGAGAACACATCACCCCCATCCTCCGTCAACTTCACTGGCTGCCCATCAAACAACGCATCCACTACAAGATCCTCCTCACCACCTACAAAGCCCTCAACAACCTCGCCCCCCCATATCTCACCGACCTTCTACGTCGCCGCTCTCCAGCGCGTCGTCTTCGCTCCTCGGATGCAAACCTCCTCACTCCAATCTGTAAGTCCAAGTACGGCACCCTGGGAGACAGAGCCTTCGCCATCGCCGCCCTCTGGAACTCCCTCCCCCCGGCCGTCCCAGAGTCAAACTCACTGTCTTCCTTTAAACACAACCTCAAGACCCACCTCTTCCAAACCACCTACAACACCTACAGCTCTTCCCATTAACTATGTGTATGTTCTATGTTTTCTGTCGTCAACTTGTAAAGCGTCTTTGTGTACCTTGAAAAGCGCGATACAAATCGTATGTATTATTATTATTATTATTATTATTACCTCAACCACCGTGGCGACGACATCACTTCCTTCCTGCAGAGGACGAGGGCGCAGATGATGGCCCGGAGGAGCGTGGACAGGCCGGCCAGCCAGGCGCAGGAGGGTCGGCCCGAGCCGGGCTGCCACGTCAGCGCGGGGACGAGAAGGCAGGTCACCATGTCCATGATGCTGGTGAGAACCAGGGAGGTTCTCCGCTGTTCGCAGGAGAACTGCTGGTAGAGCTGCTCCAGGTCCGGAGACCTGAGAGGGATGACGTCCGACACGGCGTGTCACGGGATCGTCCGGGAGGACAAACGTGAGCTCTTGAGCTCTTACTTGAACGTGTGCCGTAGAGCCGGGATGAAGATGCCCCGCACGGTCGACCTCCACGACACGAAGAAGTCGTCGTCGCCCAACGAAACCACGTTGGTCTTCCTGGCCGAGGTGATCCGCTGCCCCGTCGGGTGGATGCGAACCGCTGAGGCTCGCTGCTTGGAGACGTGGCCGCCACGAGACACCTTGCAGCGGATCTGCCTGCAGAGAAGCAGAGCAATTATTTAGTTCAAGTATCTCTTGGTCTTGTTCTCGACTAAGGGAAGGATGGAGCGGGAGATGGACGTTCGGATCGGCGCGGCGTCTGCGGCGATCTGCTGTGGTGAAGAGGGAGCTGAGCCAGAAGATGAAGCTCTCGATGTACCGGTCAATCTCCGCTCCTTTCTTCACCTATGGTCCACCAGCCGCAGGTGGCGACCAAAACAACGAGATCGCGGAAACGAGCGGAAGAAAATTTTCCGCCCCGGGTGGCCGGACTCTCCCTCAGAGGTTGGGTGAGAAGTTCAGCCATCCGGGCGGAGCTCGGAGTTGAACCGCCGCTCCTCCGCATGGAGAGGAGCCAGATGAGGTGCTCGGCATCTGGTCGGGACGCCTCCTGGACGGGGAGGTGGTCCAGGCATCCTCCCAGATGGTGGTCCATCTGGGAGGAGACCACGGGGAAGACCCAGGACACGCTGGAGGGACCTCAGGCTGGCCCAGGAACACCGGAGGAGATGGAATATGTGCCCGGGAGAGGGAAGGCTTGGCCTCCCTGCTCCGACTGCTGCCCCATGACCCGACTTTGGATCAGCAGCAGAAGGTGGATGGATGGATGGATGGATGGATGGATGGATGGATGGATGGATGGATGGATGGATGGATGGATGGATGGATGTGTAGATGGATGGATGGATGGATGGATGGATGGATGGATGGATGGATGGTTAATTGATAGGTTAAGCGATTCGACTGGAAAATAATTTGTAGAAAGCTGTTGTAGCCTCTCTCCTCGTCCAGGTACAATAAATTACGACACAACCTGTGGAGCTTCTGCTTGTCAGCATGGTTGGAGAATCAAAAGGTCAAAACCATCGACGCCTCAGCTAGTCAACATCCCTGGAGACTCTACCAACTTTGACCCCGGACGCTTCACACTGAGCGTTCTCGGGCGCCGGCGGCGATCTACCTGCTGGTGACAGCAGCTGGAAGTGGCGGATGCAGATCTACCTGTTTATGTCTGCGATGTAGGCGTCGGTGACGGTGATGCAGAGGCGGTCGCTCTCCAGGCCTCCGGCGAGCCTCAGGGAGTACAGGTTGCGTTGGTCGATGATGTTCCGGACGGCGGTTTGCCAAAGCAGCGTCTTCTTCTTCTTCGGGCCGGGGCTCACGGTTGCACTCAAAGTGACGTCGCTGCTCTGCCGGACCAGCTCGCATTCTCCGTTCTCCAGCCGTCCGCCGCAGTCATCCATGGCGGCCTCCAGATCTGTGACCTGATAGATGGAGAAAAGTCGGCGGCAGGAATATTTGATTGTCACGGTTCTCAGGTCCTACGTATCTGGAGGACATAGAAACAAGAAGCCCTCCACGTGCACCGATCTTAGTTAAAGCGTTCTGCAAGTGAACGCTCCAGTCATTTTCACGGCGATGTTTCAGATGCCACCTAATTGCACTTATCATTGAAGCCAGATGGCCACGTCTGAAGGACGGCAAGGTCCTCATGCTGGGATCTGGACATCGTTGGAAAACCTGTTCTAGCGGCGTCGCTCCTCTGGAAGGCGTCACGACTGTAGGACACCCGGGAGTCTGGACTCTCTGAGCAGGATGTCGTTAGCATTAGCATTTAGCTCCCACATAAAACAAATAGAAAGAACTGCTTTCTGTCAAAATTCAGGTACGTGCAATCGTGTTTTCGTCTCCACACTGGATTATGGCAACTTTCTCTTGCCAGGCTGTCCCAGTAAATCCCTGGAGACTCTGCAGATCAGTCTTGTCCTGCAGCGGCGTCCTGCACAACTCAGAGTGGAATTTAGAAATGACTTCCGATCTCCGAGAACCCTTCAAACCTTCTCCACCGGTCAGATCTTGAGGCTTCAGCTGCATTCTGCCTTCAGTTACAAAGACTCATTTCTGTGGAATCATCTTCGAATCTCGATCCAAAGGGGACAAACGCTCTTTTAAAAGTAGTCTTGAAACCTTTGAGAGAGCTGATAGTTAGCGCTAAGCTAGCCACCAGCGATGCTTCCATAGAGCTGCTCCACCGATAGAGATCCCATCATACGTCCTCCCGTTCCTCCTGCTCCTCCCCTCCGACTGCGTCCCATCATCAGCACATCATCATCACCTGGTATCTTCTCTCATTTTGAAAGGTTCCCTCAGATCTTCTGCGGCGTCTCACTGGCCGTCAACCGATGCTGCTGCTTCTTCTGCTTCTTGGGATCCACCCGAGGTTTCTGCTGCGGCGGCAGGCAGCGTTCCTTGTTTGGTAATATTGGATTGTTATAAATCATTTTAAAGAGTTTTCTCCAGACCTGCTCTCCATGTGAAGCTTCATGAGACAACTGTGGAGTGAAATGGCGCTCTGAAATTAAACATTTGATTTGATTTGGATTTCTGTTTAGGATATAGATCAAAATATGGGAAGGGATTTATCGCAAAGTTTATATTTTAACCATAAAATCCCTATTGAGAATTCCAAAAGAACTAAGTGAGCGTCATGTGATGATTTTAAAGCAATTTAAAGCAAAACCAAACGTTCCGACCCGTCTCTGCTACCGCGATTCAAAGTCCAGAACGTTACGTTTCTAACAATGACGCTTGTTTTTTTAATCAGATCAGACTGTTACTTTGCCCAGAGGCGGCGTCTCAGCGACCCAGTTGGCGTGAAGAAAGGCTTGAGGATTAATCCAATCAGAGAGCAGCACAGTGACCTGCTTCTCAAGGACAGTCGGAATTGAAACAGAAAACCACTTACAACTAACTGGATTGCAAGCAGGTTTCATGTCTGTTCCTGTATAAAACATCGGTCGCTGGGTTTCTGGAAATGCAACTTCATCTCAAACCTCTTTCTAAAGCTTTGAACCAATGGCTGATGGATTTGTCCCACCTGAGATCTGCGCTGCTTAGCACACAAGCTATGCTAACCTTGGCTTCTAGGAACATCTAGGAACAACCCTAGGGTTCTCCGGTGTCTGTGCACTAAAATATTCTTGCCGGGTCCCAATCTTAAAAACCAAAATCGTACCGTCCATGCACGCCATGAGGAGCTGAGGGAAGTTGTTGAGCGTTTTGGATTTACACGATGTTCCAAAAACGTTCAAGGTCTGGGTGACAATCAGATAATATTCAAGTTATATCAACAGAATACTTCAAGGAATTGTTTTTAGATTATAATATTAGAATCACTTTCTTTACTTAAAGAAACAATTCTGAAACTTCTGGATGCCTTTCTAATGACTCCTACATATTTCCAGCGCATCCTGCATGCTAATCTTAGAAATAAAGAAAATCAACAGAACGGACAGAAGACAAAGCTGTTAATGAAGATGTTCAGCGCTTCCTAGAAGCCTATAGTTTCATCAAAGTATTGAAACAGCACTCATAACACATCAATTTCGCTTTTTTTTTTTTTTTTTTTGCTTGTCTTCATTGAGGTTCTGCCCCCTTTTGGCCGGGAGGGTAAACAACTTTCCGATAAATAAAAGTTCTGCAAACGCATCTCTAAGATAACGGTAATGCATCTTGTCATTTTGGTTTCAGGTTAAGGCTGCCAGGCAGGTTTTCCTTCGCGTCCCGTCCAGCGCTCGCACACCTACCGACGTCAAAGGTGAGACGGTGGTTCTTTGGCTCCTTTCATTCATGGCACTTGATGAAGATATTCCTTCTTGGATTGCTTCTCGTGAGTAATTCAGTTGCTTCTTCCATCCCTTTTGCTCTTTAACTCCACTCAGGAGGTTGTTGTATGAAGCTGCAGGTGGCCAAATAACTATTCCTTCCTTTTTTTTGCTATCTTCTTTTCAGGTTCATCTCGGAAACGTAAATCCCAGCTCTTGAGTTCACAAGTCGGGGGTATTTTCTTTTTGCATAATATCTGCGTGCAAAAAAAAAAAAACAAGTCTTAACCGTGAAGTGGTTTTAGATTTTAGATAGCTCCGGGAGGCGAAGGAGGTGTTCCTTCATGAAGGAAAGCGTGACATGACACGCAGATTCAAGCAATGAAGCTGAAGAAGTAAAAAAAAAAATAGCTCATTAACGGGGATTAACGGGGCGTGTGTTCTGGTGCGTGATTGGATTGGCCCGTGTCCAACCAGGACACACTCTCGTGGAATCAAAGAAATCTTTGCTCAATACGGGTTCCTCTTTTCAATCTTCATGAGGAGGGACGAGGCAACGCCGACATTTTTGACCTGACGTTTGCGCACGCAGATCCACCTTGACCCATCTTGACCCAGATCCACGGATCTCCTGAAGGGTGGTCGTCCCCGAAATTTGATCCGCGCTCATGCGTGGCTATCCGAACATACAGGATTTGAAAGCAGAATTTTGGTCAGATTTTTACCATTTTAATCTGAAATCAATTCGTCTTATGTTTGACGTGAAAGCAGCGTTTGCAAACGTCTTCCAAGCAGATGGATCCAGGTCAAAATGTAATTACTCGCTGCAGAATATTCTGCCGTTTCAAATCTAAGGCTGTTCTTGTCAATTTTTTCTGATCGATTCACAGATTGAGTATTAGTTTGTCACTTAAAATGAGGAACGGCCAAGTCAATTCTAAATGCGGCAGTAAGATTGACCGGCGCAGGGCGAACCCTGCCTCTCAGCCAATGGCAGCTGGGACAGGCTCCAGATCCAGATCCAGATCCAGATCCAGATCCACACAACCCCGGGTGCAGGATCGGAGGTATAGATGATGAGTGAATGAATACAGGTGGTCCTCATTTAACGGCAGGGTTACATTCCAAGGAGTTTGTTGTTAGCGTTTTCATCAAGAAGCGGAAACCTCCCCTTTATCCAGTGCAGTGCATACTGGATTTGAATACGTATATACTGTACAGTATGTGCATGCATATAGGCCATTTATACTGTATTATTTTGTCATTTCTATTTTCTTTAATGTTCATATTTGCATAAATAGACCCGTAGGCCATTTCTACCGTACTACCATACAATATTTGCACTCATATAGGCCACTTTTACTGTATTATTTTACCTTTTCTTTTTCTTTAAGGTTTATATTTGCACAATTTTGGGCCAATTCTTAGCGCGGGTAAACACGTACAATACGTACTCACTCACAACTCTGCCGGTGCATTCCATGCCTATTTTAATTTTGTCTAATTTTGTCTAATTTTGTCGTGGAGCCCGTCGCAACTGAGTTGTTGTTAAGTGACTTGTACAACAACAGTCCAGAGGAAAAGAAGTGAAGAGGCAAATAAAAGCAGGTTGGAAAGAGAAAAACGGGGACAAACGTCTCGATAAAAGAGCGTCGGCCGGACGGAAAGGTTCTTTTGGTGAAACCGGCCGTGTCGTTATGACTTGGAGACGGTGGCTCTGGGGAGAAGGCAGGAGGCAAAGCTGGAGGAAGCTCAGATGAGGCTGTGGAGGTTCTCTTTAGGAGCGAAGAGGAAGCCATAGGATCAGGAATGTTGTGAAGATAAAGTCAGAGAGGCCAGAATGAGATGGTTTGGTCATGGACAGAGGAGACCCGCTGAACATATCGGTCAGAGAAGGCTGGGGTCGGAACTGCCGGGCAGACGGCCGTGAAGAGAAGATTTCTGGAAGTTATTTGGTTTGGATGCGAAGGGGGTTTGGTGGCGGTCGATGAGCGTCGGTGGCGGCCCGGGAAGGGAAGGGAGCGGCCGAAAGGAAAAGGTCTCGCATGTTGAGTTCTTCGCGCATGACGGCGTGAAACTAAACACTGCCGATGTTTTTTTTCCTGCAGCCGCGACCTCGGGCAGCCAAACTCATCACACTGCGACGGCGTGACGGAAGTCAGGCGGTACAGAGTTCAATCTGTGACAAACCGGCCGGTTAAAGAGTTATGAATTCCTCTGGGCCTCATCCTGCACACGTGACGCTCAGAGCGGAGAACGGGCGAAAACCGTCTGCTCAAAACATTACATGCTATTTTTATTTTCCCTTTTAAATGAGCTGATTTACTTGTTGCGTTTGCTTGGTTCTTTATCGAGAGATCGTTCTTTTTTCCTTCGGAACAAATGGAGATGTCTTTTTGAGTCAATTAATATAAATAACTTTGGTCACAAAATCAGGGCTAATAATTTATTAAGTAAAAGACAAAACACACAGCTGATTATTATTTACATAATATTATTTTTGGCTGAAAATAAAACAGGCATTAAAACAAAAATGAAAAAAATGTTTCTGACAGTTAAAAAAAAAAGAATATATATATATATATATAAATATAAGGATGGTATCAGACTCATGCTATCTTTGCACAAGGAAACACTTTCCTGTTTTTAAAAAGAAGCATCTGCGGTAGAAACCGTGTGTCTTTCTACTGTAAACATTGTGATTCAAACTTCTTTCACGTGAAGCGGAAATTCAAATAAATAAAAAATGTAAAAAAAAAAAAAAAAAAAAAAAATTTTCATGCCACTGTGGCATAAAAAATTTTTTTTTTTTTTTTTTTTTTTTTAAAAAAGGGGGTTGATTTCATCCAATCCGCGGCCGCCTCCGTCTGAGCCGCGCCGACTGATTGGCCGCCGGTCGATAACCTCATTGGAAAGCGCCGGCCGAGGGGGCGTCAGTAAGCTTCACACACGAGCACTTCAATACTAAGCATGCAGTTTCTCGTCGTCGACACACCGATTAGCTGCGACTGATTTGGGAAAAACTGATTGAAAAGTGGCTGAATGAATTTGCTTTGAATGAATTCAAAATTTCTAAAATGTCACATTTCAAGCTCATTTTTATATTTGGCTGTGTGACAGAACCACGTGGGCCGTTCGTCCCGCTGACCTTCGACCTGAAGACTCGAGGCAAAGCAGGCACTTTCACTGATATGGCGGAGATACTGAAGGCCATGGAAAAAAAAAAAAAAAGAGATTTGGATTCCATTCAATCTTAATTTTGCAGCTTTATCATGTTGCACAAACCTGAATGTTTATCTCAATAAAGTCCTTTTTTTTGTTCGCATTGAGAGTTTAAGTTCTTTCTTTAACCTTCATATTTTCAATTGTTTTTTTTTTCCCAACTGTCCAAATTAAATTGAGCGTTTATTTGCAACTTATAATTTGATTCGAGTGGGATTGTATTTGAATGCTGATTATTTTTTCTTTAAAATTCAATCTAAACTGTAATGTCGTGTTTTTTAACCCTCATGGTGTTTATTTTAAAAAGAAACCCTTCAATTGCTTGAAATAAAACCGATCTTTTGAGGGACGGAAAAACAACGCGACTTAAATGATTTTACTTCAGTTAAGTCATGCAGCAAAAATGTGTAAATATTACAATAAATAAATACATTTAGGACGAAACTACCATTTTATATTTCTAATCGTTGGCTGTGCAACATAGTGACATACAAGTATCATAAATCTTAATTTTTTTAAATTTGTTTCCTGTTTTTGGGAACATCTCCACCCTTTTTCCATGTGACTCTCATCACCTTCACCCGTCTCACCGACAGAAACGGAGGAGAAAATGTGTGTCGGACGGCGAACCCGACGTGCGGTTGGCGAAGCCGTGAGACGGGAGGATTACAATAAATAAATATTTGGAATAAATAATGGCAAGTCTCCAGTTCGTTAAAGCCTGAGGCCTGGCGGTGCTACTTGATGTTTTTGAGTAGCGACGTACGAGCGTTCACCACGGCCTTGAAGGCGTCCTCGCTGCCGGGGGCAACGCATTTGTCCGGGTGCAGCAGCACCGCCAGCTTCCTGTATGCCTTGTTCACCTCCTCCCTGAAAACAAGCAAGGATCGGGGTTGGATAATTGCCGGGAAAACAGCGAAGACCTCGAACGTGTAACCGACGGGGGGTTGTTTTGAAAAGTCGTTCAACGCGGGTTAACCTTTGACCCCGGGCCGGTCCACTCACCGCGTCGCTCCGGGTTTGACGCCCAGCATGTCCCAGGAGTCCTTGCTGTTTCGGATGCGTCGGATGGTGTCGGCCTGCTCCTTGGTGAAGCCCGCGTTCACCTCCGACACCGGACGCTTCCCGCCATTCTCGCACATGTCAGTGATGGAGGAGAAGAAGGACTGCGAGGAGGAGAAACACACCGAGGACACGCCGACAAATACAACATTTAACAATGAATGCTTGAGAAAATATGCAAGAATCAAATGACTATTTATTCTCTTTTCCACTGAAACAAAATGTCTTTTGGTCGTAACACTAAAATGTCCCGTCATTTCCGGTCTATAAGCTGCTTCTTTTTTTCCCCACACGCTTTGAACGCTGCGGTTTAAACAACCATGCGGCTCATGTATGGATATTTTTGGGCTAACGAGCTTCACGCCGCCAAAACATTTAGCCTCGTCGCATCGGAGATTCTGAGGCCGTTCAATTCCGACAGCGAAGAAGTGGACTAACGTTTTTAGTGCACGGGAGAAAGACCGAGATAGCCATCAGAAGGAGGAGCACAAAAAAATGGATGGATTGTCATATTTATGACTCGTCTTTTTCGCCAGCCGTGTTGCAGCCACTGTTCAGGGTAAAAGCATTTCCAGTATGTATGTGTGGATGTTAACGCTATGGATTTTATGAAAATTAAAAAAAAACGTTTGTGTGTAAATATCTCATGTTACAACGTGGACACCTGCAGCTTATGGACAAGTGGAGTCTTTAAATGCGCACATAGATTTACTTAGTTATTCTTAGCCAGTGAGGCTTATATTCAGGTGCGCTCAATAGTCCAGAAATGAAAGTAGATCTCCAGTCCTAACTGCAGGTATTCTCAGTGGATATTTATTTTGTTAACTGAGGTGTTTGCCTTATTATTCGTTGACATCTGTACTATATTTATCTATTACTTAGCCCGGTATACATCCTCTGTTGTTGCAGCTCCGGTGTTAAATGTGACTCTACAGATCAGTTCTTGTCCATCCCCAGCGTACCTGGAACATCTCATTGATTCCCTCTCCGCTCTGTGCCGACGTCTCAAAGTAGTGGAAACCCCGGGACTCGGCCCACAGGCGTCCCTCGCCCTCGTCCACCACGCGCCGCTTGGTCAGGTCCACCTGCGGATAGAAGGCCGTCACCACGTGCCGGGAGGCGCGAGCCGCCGCGTGGCTGCGAGCGTCGCCTGACCTTATTGGCGCAGACGATGAAGACGATGCTGTCCATGTTGGCCTGCGAGCCCATTTCCTGTTTCATCTCACCCAGCCAGCTGTCCAGAGCGTTGAAGCTCTCCCGCAGCCCCACATCGTACACCAGCAGCACGCCCTGGCTGTCTTTGTAGAACTCGTTGCGCACCTGCGAGCACAGCGACAGCGCCACCTACTGGTCAACTCGCGTCATGACAACACCCCAAGGGATATTCTGCACATTAAAAAAGAACTTCAAAAAAATATACTGCTCAAAAAAATAAAGGGAACACTTGAACAACACAATGTAACTCCAAGTCAATCCCACTTGTGTGAAATCATAGTGTCCACTCAGGAAGCAACACAGATTCATTTGGACTTGTTCTAAGGACATTACATCAAAGTTGGATCAGCCTGGAGTTTGTTTTTACACTTTAATTTTGAGTGTGATTCCTAATCCAGACCTCCATGGGTTGATACAATTGATTTCCATTGATCATTTTTGTGTGATTTTGTTGTCAGCACATTCAACTGTGTAAAGAGCAAAGTATTTCATAAGAATATTTCATTCATTTAGATCTAGGATGTGTTTTTTAAGTGTTCCCTTTATTTTTTTGAGCAGTGTAGTCCCGTCCATCATCTACCGGTTATCCTACACTTTGCATCGAAGACATTGAGGGTCTCCAAAGAACATTTTGCATGCTTACAGACAATAGCAAGTCTGGAGAAAATCCACGCAAATTCCACACAGAAAGGCCTCCAGTCCGAATCCAACCAGGAACCTTCTGGCTGTGCGGCAGTAGCGCTAACCGCTGTACCCACCTCTTCTCAAATATGTGAAATGAAACGCTTACATCTTACATTTTCCTGACACTGAAAAGATATATCAGAGAAATTATTGACTGATGTTTGAGCAAATCTGTAAATGCACCATAACTGACCTCGTAGAAGAAGGGATGTCCAGCCATGTCGAAGATGTTTACTTTGATTTCTCTGTCCCGAACCTGAACCCTGAAACAACACATTATTTGAAAAATGACGCGTACTCCTAAAAATTCGGTGAGGATAGTGACCCAGCCGAGAAGTCTGTATTTCTTTGCGGTTGGTCATCGTTTTAGATGTTTATTTTTCTGTCAGGAGAGAATGATTAAGACAAGCACGTTCATTACTTATTCATTAGGAACTCTGGAAAGACGCTACGGCGCGTGAACTTACTTTGTGACACCATAGTCGATGCCGATGGTGGCTAAATACTTGGGGACAAACCTCTTCTCGCAGTATCGTTTGATGATGCAGCTCTAGAAGGACGACATTACAACAAAACACAGGTTCAACATTTAGTCATTTTAACAAAACGCTATTACAGCAGTGTGAGAATTTTCCTTTCCCTGTATAATGATAATGTTTTGAAGCAGGTGGGTGAATTTGATGTCCGCAGGTGCTACCGACCAAACACACATGGAAAATATACAAATATCAACTAAATGAACATATTACATTCTATGAGAAGCTCTTGCTTCAGGGACATTTGGTTTCTTCTATTTCCTGCTAAATGACAACAGAAATATGCAACGTGTAGTTGCATATTTGCTGAATTAAAGGGCAAACCGAGCTCTTCATCAAGCATTCATTATGACACGCCACAATCAAGGAAACACTTCATTAAGGTGAGCGGGATGCGAGATAAACATTTCAAATCCCACAGCCTTACGACACTGAACCCAAAAATGTTAGTTGTTATGTTATTAACCGCTAAATCCATTATTATTTAGCTCTCAGCACACCTGAACGCCAGATGGCTTGCAGCTTGCAGCATCCCTCCGTTACAATCCACCACAACGTTTCCAAACATTCTGCTCGATGCTCGTTACCTTTCCAACTTCGGCATTTCCGAGGCTTATAACTTTCACACGAAGCGATTTCTTGTTGTCCCGTCTCTTCGGCGCCGCTGTTTCCATGTTCACCTCCTCGGAAATGTGACTTTTAGCGGCGAAACGTCGGGCCGCTAAAGAGGAGAACTAGATAGCCGCTAATGTTGTTGTTGTTGTTGTTATTGTTGTTGTCGGGGGCGCGGCTAGCGGCGCTAACTAGCCGTTAGCAAGATAGCTAGTAATTAGCTATCTAGTAATTAGAGCAAGGCTGGTAATGGGTTTGAGGGTAATCGGTTATCGCCGCCGCATTGTTTCGGTGTGATCTAGGCGGCGGGGTTTGAGCTGAACTGCCGGCCAGACGCTCCGCACCAGCATCGCACGGCTGCTAGCACGCTAAGCTACATGCTAAACAGCTGCTAGCGACAGCAGCCGCAGTGCGCGGACAAAAAGCCTCGTCGTTTTCAAAATAAAAGTCGCTTCAGCTTGAAAATACATCCAAGCCTTAAATGTGGAAAAAAGACTAAAAAAAAAAGATGATTCAGATGAAACAAAACTTTCGCAATGCAAAGTAAGGTAATGCAAAAATCTTTCGGATGAAATCTGAAAGAACACACTGCAGATTTTTTGTCAGACAAATTAAAAAGATAATACTAAAATCATAAATGCTTATATGCATTCAGCATTTTCCCCTGTTATACAAAAGGAGTTTAATGCAAAAGAGGTAAAACAGAAAACAATTCATAGCAGAATCCTTGAGAAACCCCTGTATTTTTGCATTAAAAAGGGTTTCATGATTCATAAGCTTAATATGTTTGCACCCTTCATGTTACTAAGCTTTGGCTGTCAAAATTGGTGTGTTCAAATGCTTCAAAATGAATTTATTTGGGCTTTTTCAAAGTAAAACCTGTTCCCAAAATTTCAGTTTTAATTCAACGAAGCACAACTATCTAATGAAAATTACTCCACTGCTTGAGAAATGTCAAAATATAATGAATATTTCATGTACAAGAGAAAACAGACATATAAAAAAGGAAACGTGACACACCAATGGCAGTATGCCACATATATATATATATATATATATATATATATATTTTGGTATATATCATATACTAGACGGAAAAATTAATTCTGAGAAAAAGAGATGAATGAGATTTGGTCTTAAAATAAAAGATCATCAAAACCCAGTATTATATTATCTTTTAACTCCACACATTATTCTTTGTTTCCATACATGTGATCAAGATTCACATCTCTATTGAAGCACTTGTTTCCTGTTTATTTTTACTTTTCTTTTAAATTATTGTCAACAGATTATGCAGACATTTCGGTGTGGTAGATGTTCCATTGGACTAAATATGAAACAACATTGATTCTTCGGGACCTGCTTTGAACCCGGGAATTGGTTATTTCTAAGGAGCGTACAAACTGCTCTTGAAACATCCAGAGAAAATAATGGAGAATGATCTCTCTCTGTCCCAACACTGTGTTTAATTGTTTGCTCAAACTCATATAAAAAGTAAGCCAACAACAAGAAAAACTCTGACACTGGTGTTCTGGGTTCCTGCATCACCTCGATAGAACAGTTGCATGACATTTAAGAAACATTGATGGAATTTCTCCTTAATTTTGTGTATCTCCCTTTACAATGATAATAAAGTTACTCTATTCTGTTCTTTTCTGTCAAAAATTGAAACTATAAAATAGCATAAGAAAAAAAACATATGTATATATAATGCAATTAAACATGAATGTAATTAAAGTCATTGTGGTACAAAAAAAAAAATCTTCATTTGAACAAATGTGATGTTTTACTATAGAATAAGATTAAATAAAAGCGTGAAAAAAAGTTTTTGGAATGGCGTCCTGAGAAATGAAATACATTTCATAACAGAAAGCATGGCTTTGTATGATGGAAAAATACTTTTATTCCTGTTACAGTTATAAATTGACAAATACTCCACCTAAGCTCCAACAACAAACACCATTTTGTTAGCATATGCTAGCATATAATAGCAAATATTAGCATTGTGCTGATTATCTTATCTTATCTTATCTTATCTTATCTTATCTTATCTTATCTTATCTTATCTTATCGTGTCAAATTTAATGTGAAACCTGTCAGTCTAAAGACAAGCAAAGGTTAATGGATCATATCACAAAGAAAATACAAATGACAAATGCTAAAACATCAGATAATGACTTTTCGTACGCCTTTGACATCAGACAATTTCTTACAAAAAGGCTGTTTTGTTTCCTCGTCCCAGCGGATGAAGCTTGGAGGGGCAGAGATGAGGCTTGCAGTTAGCGGGAGGGAAGTGGCTGCATCTGCAGGGTGTCGTAGGTTTCTCTGGTGGCATGGCTGAGACCCTGGAGACCACGAGACTCATTTCACACATATCGGTTGTGGACCGGCGAGACGGAACGCGATTTATTGATCGACGACTCGATCGGAGGAAGCGACGTTAACACTCACCTGATAAACCTGCTCGTTCTTCCTCTGACGCTGCTGGAAAAAAAATAAAACAGGAGAAATATGAGCAACTCCCAAGAACCCTGGTGATTTCAACTCATTTTGTTACATCATGAAAGTCAACTTTTCAACATGAGGATCTGCATTTAATAAACTATGGCAGAGATAAACTCACCTCTCTCTTGACAGGAAGCGCTTTATAAACCCCTTCGGTTTGTTTGTTTAGGCCCTGAAATGTGTTTCAACCACAAATGGTTAACCTCATACGAGTAATGAACTAGTTTCCGGCCTGCGTTTCAAACTTTGCAAACCAAAGAACAAGTGTTTATAAGAAATGAGATGACTGACTAAAACATGTCCAGCTTTTGAGACACACTTACACGGTGTCTGTGTACGTCTGCAAAGCGCTTACCAGAAAATATTACATTTTTACAGCTGTTTTGGTTGTAAACAAGTCATTTAATTTAACGTCCTGTCACATTCCGCCAGCATTTGAATCCATTTCAATACCGGATTTTAGCTCAGCTTTGAAAGGGTTATTTCCATGTTAAACAGCATAGTTAGCGTTTTAAACCTGATTCATTCCGGGTGAATCAAGCCTGACATGGCAGGATGCTTTCTGGACAGAGAAGGAAGTGCATGTGTTGTATGTTTGTTACCGTGTAGACGCTGTTGTCACTCGCCCAGTGATGCTGTCAAAGAGAACGGAAACCGTTAATCAAGTAGATCAGGAATCTAAAAATGATGTTACTGCCTGGAAGATCCAACCTAAGCAACCTCTGTACATGTCCACACCTGACCCTTCTTCTCCCCTGGACTGTTGGCCCCAAGTACAGTTCCTAAAATCCTCCACCCTCTGTATCTGTATTCCATGTAAGCTCACACTTGTATTCTGTCTTGTCGCAGCTAAACTTCATTCCTTTCCTTTCCATAGCATACCTCCACCTCTCTGTAATTCCCTCCACCTGTTCTCTGCTCTCACTACAAATCATAATGTCATCTGCAAACATCATGGTCCATGGAGGTTCCTGTCTAAGCTCATCTATCAGCCTGTCCATCACCACTGCAAACAAGAAGAGGCTCAGAGCTGATCCTGATGGAGTCCCAGCTCCACCTTGAACTTCTCTGTCACAACTGCAGCACACTTCACCGCTGTCTCACAGCGAGCATACATGTCCTGCGCCACTGTGACATATCTCTCTGCTCCTTCCATATACCATACCCTGTCAAATGCGTTTGCTAGATCAACGAAGGCACAACGCAGCCTCGCCTGACCTTCTCCGTACTTCTCTATCAACATTCTCAAAGCAAAGAGACTCTGTCGAATTCTCAAAAAAAAGAAAGAATCTGTAAAATAGATCTGAATATAATTTCAGTAGAGTTCTTCTTTAGGGTTTCTGGGGGAAGCTCCTTTTCATCTGCTTCTCCAATTCATTCATGCACTTTCAAAGAGCTGTTAGATCTCTCTAAAGGGTTATTCAGAGAAGTCTTTTTTTCAATTTGTGCATGTTCTTTGTCACCGTCTCTGGATTTATTGAGAAAATGTGGAACTCAATCACGTGAGTTTTGGATTTTTCAACATTCCTTCTCCTTTTTACGTTGGTGGAAGCCTCGTCGGAGGTCGTCTCATTTCTTGAAGGATTCCAAAGGGTTGGTAATTCTTTTATTTTTTCATGATTTTACTGGCCTTTTTTAGTATAAACCAGGGTTTCATCTTTTCTCCCGAATATCTGAATTTTAAGTTTTTACAGGTTCAGGATTTTTCCGTGAATATGATCAAGAGTCATTTTAAGAATCGGTTTGTTTGATTTCTGTATTCTCAGAAGGCTCCTCTGATATCATTTTCCATTCTATCTATTTTGGAAGAACTTCTTCCAATATCTAAAAGGGACAATTCGTGCCGTTGCTAGCTTTCACTAACTTGTAAGTCGGGGTCTCCTGGTTTATCGGCGGCTCCTCAAAGATCCCGGGGTCGAATGGTTTCATGAGGTTTAGCAACAAACAACCTGCAACTTTCTGCTGTTGTGTTGCTCAATGTTATCATCTTTCTGCAATTTTGGGTTCTGGTTTGGTTCCCATTTGGTTGTTTTTAGTCATTCTCAATTTGTGTCCCGATGTAAGAATCATCCAAAACCTGAACTGCTTCACTTGTTGATATTCGGGGAAATATTTGAATTGAACTATTTGTGTATAAATTTGAAAAATCTAAAGTGAGAGAGCTGAAGATGTTGGAGTCTTGGGACTCACCCGGCCCTGCTCGGCGTCCGATCTCCTCAGTGAAGAGTAGCCAGACGCGCCCAGGCCTTGCGGGGTCTGGACACAAACACAAGAAAGTCAACATTAAATACAAAATAAAAATAACAGCAGTGGCCAACGATGGCTGTTGGTATCTTTTAATAAACGGTCTTGATCCGGAGTCGTGTGAACGGACACGGCAGAAGGATGACGCCTGGATTTGTTTTGAGCTAATTTGCTGATTCCAATCAGGTTTAACTTGGTATCTGCGGAGGAATTTTAAAAAGTTTTCCAATGATACACATCTACTGCTTTAAGAAAAATAGAGATAAAGCATTTACACTTGATTTTTCTCCCTAAATCTATAAAGATTACTTTTGGATGACAATACTTATCCGTCTTTGAACGACAAAAGCCCAAATAAAGGTCTGAAACAGGGACTTACGGCGTAGGTGTTCTCCAACGCCTTCTCTTTGCTTCTGAAAAACTATAGAATCAAAAAAAGTTCAAGTTAAGGAATTTGAAAATCAGAAAATTTGAGCGGTTTTGTTTATGTCTTGAGGAAATAAAAAGATATTTTCCCGCCTTTCAGCGACAGACCTTCTCTCTGACAAACATGCCGGTGATGACGAGGCCGTAGAGGCCGAGGAAGCCGTCCAGGATGTAACACAGCAGAGGGCTGTACAGGGGGATGGCCTCTGCGGAGGGCAAAGGTCACACCAAGGAGGAGAACAAGACTGAACAAAGCAGCTTTTGAGGAAAACTGTATGAAAGTCACATCATTATCTGAGCGCAAAAGGATGAAGAGTTGAACAGGTGTTTCAATTTGTGCAAACAATTGCGGGAAAGTCAGACGCAACATCGCTCATCTCCTTTTTTGGATACATATATATGGGTCGGGAATTAGTTGTAGATATTAATTTCTTGCAAAATCCATTGCCGTGGATGCAATCAGACTGAGCGTGAAGTTCAAACACACACTCGGGTTTGGAAATGAAGCCTCAGTCAGAGGAGGAGGACCAAAGTGACGACGGTTCATCCAATGACTACTTGTTACAACCCAAGAGCGCTGAAGAAGCATCTCTTGGAAACCTTGAAGCCGACGAGATACGGCAGGAACACCTTCTCCGAGCGGAGAAGCAGCGAGAGATCGCTCATGGGGGAATGTTGGGTTTCTGTAAATCATTTTAAAGAAGGTGGTCCAGACCTGCTCCACATGGAACGGATGAGCACATAGAATGAAGATACATTTTATTGATCCGCATAGGGGAAATTCCTTTGTCACAGCAGCATAAGTTATAACGTCAAAAAAAACAGGAAATAAATATGAATATGAGTATGAATATAAGTAGAAAGGCAGAAGGCAGGATATAGCAAGACAGCAGATAAGTAGACAACAAACAACAATAACAACAACAACAGGCATGACAATGGGCAACATCAAGGAACGGCGAGGGTGAAAAATACACAACTAGAACTAAACAACAATATAAATAGTGACAATAAAATAAATAAGAAAAATTTGGATGCGTGCCGGGACAAACAGGGTGAGACGGCAGAGTGAGGACAACGTGAGCGAGTGAGACGGCGGGTAGGAAAGGGTGGTGATTGTGGAATAGTGGAAACGGCAAAGCTTCATTCTGGACGGTCTGATGTCCGCGGACACAAAGGAGCGTCCGAAACGTCGGGTTCTGAAGGAGCCGGAAGTTCTGAAGGACTTTCCAGGATCTCTCCCGGTTTGTCCTTCACCCTTCCCGCCGCCACCCATTCCAGATGGTCCAGGTTGGGTCTCGCCTCAGAAAGGCTTTTCCTCACCATCTTACTGAGCCTGTAGACCTCAGCGGTCTCGGCACCGGCCACCATGGACCGGGAGAAGGTCTTGAGGAGCTACAGACGCCAACGCCTGCTCTGACCCCTCCTGGAGAGGCCATAGGGCTGAACGTGGGGCAAAATGGCCAACAATATATCAGAATGAGTAAATGTGAGATAAAAAACGTACTTCCAGCGCCGTCTCGGGCAGCTTCCTGCCAGAGTTCCTCCTCACCTTAGTGTCTCTTTTACCTTTTCAGTGGTAGACTGATACCACCGAGGAGCTCCACTGAACACCGCAGGAGGTCTTTCCTACCTGAGGCCATCAGACTTTTTAATTCCTCTTCCCTCAGCCGAAGGGAATCTTCAAATCTTTGTACTTAAGACCTTCTTATACATTCTTATTCTCCCTCCTTCCTACTATTATCTATTACTGTTATGTTTTTGCTTGAAACTCTGGCACAACAATTTCCTTCGAGATAAATAAAGTTGTTCTCATCTCATCTCATCTCAAAAACAGGAATCCAAACGGAGCCAAATCATGTCATCTGGGATCAGAAGTCGAACATCATGGCTTGATAGTTGCACTTTTAGTTTATCTTCCTCTTTCCTTCCCTTGGCTTCCTTTTTTAGTTGAAATTCATGTAATAAACCAAATAAAGTGTCATTACATGAAGATGAAAAAGAATTGATAGATGTCAGGAGATCATCACGGTCTTCCTGCTGCACGGCGGCTCTGGTTCAGGGCCGTCTGAACACACACATGCATATCCTGTTGTGGTTTACGCCGAGCGACCTTTTTTGACATCTGGAGCTGAAGTCGCAAACATACTTTGACAGCAAGAGTGTGAAAAAATGGAAAAACAGGAAGTAATGTTATCATTATTTGCTGTGTTTTCAGCTTGAATATTTAAATGGAAAATGCATCATTTTAGGTCTCCTGGTGTCCTAAAATTCAAAATCTATCTTTTTTTTTTTTTTTTTTACCAAAAGCATGAAAAAAAAAAAAAAGTCAAACGCTTTGTTTTCAGTCGGAAGCCACGACTACTTTAATCTGTTTAAATCTGAAACTGCGTCATCTTCATTCTTCTTTGGTCCCTGATTCAAATCTTTTTTTTTTTTTTTTTTTTTTCTCGATCTTTAAAGGTAGTTTCATGTTGACTGTGTGTGTGTGTGTGTGTGTATGTGTGTGTGTGGGTGTGTGTGGGTGGGTGGCATTGACATACTTTGTTAGTTACCAGAAAATGAGCAGGAAAGGACAGAGAAAACAAAGACTGTTGAGCAGGTCTGGTCTGTAACGAGACTTCGCCCGCCAAAAAGACAAAAAATATAATACGACATCAGCAAAACTAATTCAAGCTGTTGTATTCTTGTCAAAATCTTCTTCTCCGAGCAAGTGGACTTGGAACGTCTTCCCTCGAGGACGTTTCAGAAGAAAATCAAGTCCATTTAAGAACCAGAGCCGAACGTGACCCGATCGGCCGACAACCTCCACACGCTTGACCTCAGATGGTTATATTTGCCAAAGTTAGAAAATATTCACCTAATTGCACGGTGTATCTGCGAGTTAGTAGTTTTAAATGGATGCAAAAAAGATGTCAGGCAACTGGAGTGAAGGATATTTTCACATTTTGGATAGAGAAGCGTTCATCTTGTGGGCTGCGACAGCCTTCCCTGAACGCACGCTACCAGACGGACCAGGAGATAAACCTTTCACTTAAAACAAAAAGGTTTCATTCACATTCTAAAAATCAACCTGAAGAAAAAGGAAAAAGCAATAACAAATATGTACGTTTCATATTAATTTAACTAAATTATGAAAATGGTAACGTACAAATCAAGTTCCATGTTTTTGAGATAAATGTCAAATATTGAGCATAACGAAAGAGAAGCGACCGCTCCCGTGATGATCATCTTACTGTCTGCTTGATAAAAAAATGTATAATTTTATAAAATTGTCCTGAAACACAGCAGAGCAAAGAGAGGAGGTAGAAGGAGTTTGTACCTGTGGGCTGGAGCAGGACAGAGAGGAGCAGCACCAGGAACATCCAGCGGGGAGACGACATCCTGCTGACTGACAGCGACAGGAAGCAAAGACTCTCATCTCTAACGTCTCTCACAGGAAGAACACACACACACACACACACACACACACACACACACACACACACACACACACACACACACACACACACACACGCACGCACGCACGCACACGCGCACACACGCACACCCCCACCTGTGCAACGCTTTGGAACTGTGTCATTGGTTGAAAACGATACGTTTCGATCATATTTTGTTTTTCCGGCTCTACTTTGCAGTCTTTCATGAATTTGGAAGAGAAAAGATGATGATGATGTCATCAATCCATGGAGATATTGATCCCGGTATTAGAAACAAAAGAGAGGAAGTGATACAAGTGTTTTAAGTTAAGACGTCATCATAATAGTGAGACTTGTTAGTTTCCATTTCTGCCGATAGTATCGTAGTAAAGGTGTGTTCATTTTCTACATTTTTCCAAGTTTGCTTGACCTTTTTTTTGAGGGGAAAAAAAACAACAAAGGGAAATAAAATAAAAGAAATAAAATCTTTTAAGTGATTTGAAATGTTTACTTCAATAAAAAGAAGACGTGGTCTCATGGCGTCTGGTCTGAGCCGAAAACGGGTTTGGGGGATAAAATAGAATTTAGTTGCAGTTTTAAGACACTTTTGACTAGAAACTCTATTTAATTGTAATTACTGAGCAAAGGAAGTGGTTAAAAACATCAAAAGTTGGGCTGTTTCTCCATGACTGTCACGTTCTGTCAAATACGTAGATGTGAATTTGAAAGAAAACACAAACACTTTGAGAAAATTTCTTATTTGTCTTTAAAATATATTTCTTTGTAAATACAAGTGAGGAATCACAGCACAAAACTATGTTTAAGGCTTTTAAAGTCACTGATATATCGGATTAATTCAGCCGCCGCCATCGAAGGTGACGTCCTGTCCGGACTCGACGTCCAGTCAGAACGTTTGCGTTAAATTCAAATCCATGCATTAAAATAAAGAACATTAAAAGTGCAACAACACACCTGTTGCCCTGGAAGAAGTATAATAAATCAACTCATTTTGATCACTCTGTTGAAAACAAGAAAAAAAATCAAAATACGTTTCGCCTGAGAGTAAAATTACAATCTTATGCGTTAAAGGGAAACTTTTTATGAGATGTTTGGCAAAGCTAAAGGCCGTAAAGTGCGGTTTCCTGCTGCAGAGCGGCGGCTGCTCTACACAATCCAGTGGTTCTCGGTGTCGGCGGAGCTTCTGTACGGCGTGGCTTGGAAATATTCATCCGGGCCGACCGTCTTCACGCCGCCAAAATAATCCAGCACCCACACCTGGGGGGAAACGCAGCATCTGCACGTCACGCCGCTTTCCTGTCACCCCATTGGTCAAGAGCGCACAAACTACGGTCACGTGACCTCGCCGGACGCGCCGGTTTTTACCGCTCCCACCTGAGTGATGTTGAACTTGGCGAAGAACCAGTTGTGGTCCGACGGCCAGTCGATCATCTCGGGGTGCCGAACGAAAAGGGCCTTCTTTGCAAACTGGGCCTCCGTGCCGTTCAGCTGAGGGAAGAAGGCCAGGGTCAGCCCGCCGCTCGGGAGTGTGTGTGTGTGTGTGTGTGTGTGTGTGTGTGTGTGTGTGTGTGTACCTCCATAACAGATCCAGACAGGATGATGTGAGCACACAGAGGACTCTGGGGGTCGAAGCCCTGCAGTCGGCAGTAGTCGGTCTGGGCCAGGGACATGGACAGGGAGGCCAGCGGGGACACCTGGAGGGGACGGAGATGCCTGAGCCTGCAGGTTGGATCTTCATGGGCTGAACACTTTCTCTTCGCTGTACGGGGAAACAACTTTCTGCTCTACACGGGACAATAAACGCTTGAATCGCACTTTAAACCACGACGGTACAACCTGCTGACCTTTGCACTCAACTGCTGCTCTCTGTGAATACGCTTTACAGTTTCATGTTAGTTGATGAATGTAACTCTTCTTCTTCTTGCTTTTCCCTTCAGGTGTTGCCACAGTGAGTCAACTTTCTCCATCTAACCCTATTCTCTGTATCATCCTCTCTCACACAAACTATCTTCATATCCTCTCTCACTACGTCCATAAATCTTCTCTATGGTCTTCCTCCAGACCTCATGCCTGGCAGCTTCACCTTCAGCAACCTTCTACCCAGATCTTCACCATGGTTTGGACATGAACACTCCTTTGTTCATGTCCAAAACATCTCAATCATCACTTTGTCTCGGTCATACATGTCCTGCACCCCTGTGACAGATTCTTCTTCTTTCGGCTTTTCCCTTCAGGTGTCGCCACAGCGAGTCAACTTTCTCCATCTAACCCTATTCTCTGGATCCTCCTCTCTCACACCAACTACCTTCATATCTTCTCTCACTCCGTCCATAAATCTTCTCTTTGGTCTTCCTCCAGACCTCTTGCCTGGCAGCTCCAATTCCAGCATCCGTCTACCAATATATTCTCTATCCCTCCTCTGTCCATGACCCAACCATCTCAGTCTGGCTTCTCTGACCTTCTCTCCAAAACATCTAACATGTGCTGTTCCTCTGATAGACTCATTCCTGATCCTCTCCATCCTGGTCACTCCCAAAGAGAACCTCAACATCTTCATCTCTCTAACCTCTAGTTCTGCCTGCTGTCTTTTGGTCATTGGAACAGTTTCTAGTCCAAACATCATGGCTGGTCTCACCACTGTCTTGTACACCTTTCCTTTTATTCTGGCTGATGTTCTTCTATCTCTTGGTACCCCTGACACTTTTCTCCATCCATTCCAACCTGCTTGGACCGTCTCTTCACCTCTTCTCCACACTCTCTTACGCTCTGGACTGTTGACCTTAAGTACCTGAAATCCTCCAACTTCTTGATCTTGTTTAATGTAACACTGCACTCGATTATTAGTTTTACATGTTAAGTTCTTGTTGTTAAGAGACAGGAGAACATCAGCCAGAAGGAAAGGAAAGGTGGAGATGGTCTACAAACACTGACACGACCAAAAGACAGGAGGCGGAGCTGGGGAGGTGGCAGAGATGAAGATGCTGAGCTTCTCTTTGGGAGCGACCAGGACGGAGAGGATCAGGAATGAGTCCATCAGAGGGACGACACATGCTAGATGTTTGGGAGAGAAGATGGTCGGGTCATGGACAGAGGAGGGAGAGTCAGCATATTGGCGGACGGATGCTGGAATTGGAGGTCCAGAGGAAGACCAGAGAGAAGATGGATGGACGCTGTGAGAGAGGATACAAAGGTAGTTTCCACCGTGGGATTGAGAAACATCTCCATTCCTCTGTGTGTCCAGTACATGCAGAGAAACATTCGGTAAAGCTGACTTTGACACCGACAGCAGCGCTACGCACTTTTATTTTGTGGCGTCGCTGCTTTCGACGTGATTTTCAACGTCGATTTAAAGCCGAAGCACAAAGTAGCCTCGGGTCAAACGCCTCCAGTAGCTGAGCGGTATCACGTCTGGACTTCTACTTCCTGATCCTCAGGAAACACACCGATGTTTAACACAAACTGTCAAATCAGAACCTCAAAAAAAAAACAGAACCTGAAACAGCGAAAGAATCTGAGTCTGTTTCCTCCCTCGTCCTCGGTTCGTCCCTCGTGTGAACGCAGCGTAAACTCATCTACCGTCCACGTTCAACTAGTCACCTCTGGCGACGGGTAAGTTAACGGTTGACGAGCGACGACAACGACTGCGACCTTTGAAACGATAAATATCATTCAAAGCTCCTCACGCCGTTTGACAGCTTCCTTTAAAACCTTCTTCTGGTGGACGAAGCGCTCGGGGGGCCACGCCGACGCGTGACGGTTACTCCAAATCTGTCGAGTCACTGTTAAAATCCTGCTGCGTCATGATAAGAGCCCTGGCTGTTGCATAAAGTCTCAGGTTTACGCAACGGCGATGACGTTTGGAAAAACAACGACAAAAGTATGACTTATTGAATATAATCACATGATAGAATGCAGCGATTTTATTTACATTATAATTATGGAACTGAAATTTGGAGGCAAAATTGCGCGAGAAGCTTGTTTTGGACAGAAACAAGCCTGAAGAATAATGACAAGAGTTAAAACGCGTCATCTTAAAACCTGTAAAAAACAAAAGGACTATTTGATGAAACTCCACGCATCATGTCCAGCGAGTTGGAAAATGACAGAAAATTGAAAATAACATTTTAGGCCAAATGGTGCGAGTGACCGAAGACGAAAACACTGAACCTCTGAGGTTTGATTTGAGATGATTCAAATATACGGCTGTAAAAATAAAGGGGAAACTTAAAGGACACAATGGAACTCCAAGTCGGACATTAAAAACATCACATCACTGTTTTTCTACTTGAATTCCACCTAAGTGTTCACACATTTGGTGTCCGTTGATCATTTCTGTGGGATTTTGTTTCCAGTAAAGAATAAAAGTATTTCAGCAGAATATTTTATTCATTTATTCATATCTAGGATGTGATATCTGAGTTTCCCCTGTATATTTTCGAGCAGTGCAGCAGCTTCTGCACAGAAAGTTACATCTTTTTGGACTTCAACAACCCGCACTGAGGATCTGGCTGACCCGCAGTCTCACTTCCTGGTCTTTCCCGAACCAGACTCACCTCCAGATCCTGCACGGAGATCTCCATGCGGGTCAGGTACATGTAGGGGACCCCGGAGGAGCTTCCCGGGGCGCCGTCGCTCACCGAGAAGACGTTGGAGAAGGGCTGGCCGACCACCGGCCGGTGGGTCGAGATGGTGGCCATGGAGGCCCAGTCGCACTGGTGGGCGATGAAGCGGGCGACCCGGGCCACCTGGTCGTGAGGGGGGACCCGCTGCACCCCGGAGGAGGCCGGGACCAGCACCGGGAGCAGGAGGAGCAGGGGGACCGGGAGCTTCATGGTGGATCTGCTTGTGCACGGCGTGTGCGCGCAGGAGCAGAGCTGAGATGCAAACAAGGCGGCGCGCAGAGGTGACTTCCGGTTCATACTTTCAAAATAAAAGCAGGACTTTCAGAAGAACACAACACCTAAACCACATGGGTTTTAGAAAAAACAGGCTCAAACTGAAAAAACAACTCGATCCGTCCGGTTCACATTAAAAGCTTGAAAATTTGCCATTTCTACTTGGTACAAAATGGACTTCTCGATTTTTAGATTTAGAAAATGAGCCTTTTCTGTTAAACGAAGGTCACATAAATCATGTGGACGTCGTGACTGCACAGAAAAGGGGGATTGTTAGAGTTTTCTCACTATTTTCATAACTATGTTATTTCAATGACTCACAAGATCACAACCAGACATGTTTTCTTTCTTTGAGCACAGCCGTCCTTGAACTAGGAAGCTGTCCTCCCTGAGCATGTCCTCCTTGGATAACACATCACAAAGCACAAAGGAACTGTTTAAAAACCATGCACAGTTGCAGCATGAGCTGACCTCACTCCTGTATGACTGCATGAACTGTATTATCCAATGAAAGTTATGTAAATAAACACACACATTGGATCTTGCCTCTGCAGAGCTCAAAAGAATAATTGCTTGTCTGTATTATTTCTTATGTTAATCTCAGTCTCCTCTTTCCAGGCTTCAACCTCGACCAGGGGTCGGCAACCCGCGGCTCCTCTTCCATCTTTACACTGCGGCTCCGAGTGTCTGGGGAAAATAAATGATAAATGTTTAATTGAAGAATATTTCATTTGTTTTAATTCCATTTTTTAACTTTTAGTTCTAAGTTGGAAGATTATTGTGATCTTGAAATATTAAATAAAATTATATTTATTATTTTTCGCCGCTCAAAATAAGCCGGTATGCCCACCAGCTGGTCCTGATTTGCAGATGCTGTGTGTAGAAGTTCAGGAGCAGAAGTCCCATAAACCAGGTAAAATAGATATTTAGGAAGATATTTTGCAAATATTTATTTTTTGTTTACTGACACAGTGATTTTTTTTCCCGATTTATTTTTAAAATTCAGGTCAAGGCTCCGCTACACGCTCTGAAAGCCTAAAGCTCAAAATGACTTCATTACATAAATAAAATTTTATTTTCTCCGTAATACTTTGTGAATTTCAGAAGCAACACACTACACACTTGTTTATACAAAGTGTAAAGGTAATAAAAAGCAATATATACAGTGGTACCTTTATTTTAGACGTCAAAAAGTAATTGCGGCTCCCAGAGTTTTCTTTTCCGAGGAAACCGAGTCCAAATGGCTCTTTGGGTGTTACGGGTTGCCGACCCCTGGTCTAGACCAGCATGAATTAGAGTTACTCTCCAACAGGGATCGACCTGGAGAGTCTACGCCTTGGACACGTGGAAGGATGACGATGAGATAGTTGAGATTGGACCGAAGCGTCTCCAGAACTGCTGTTTGGAAGCGGTCCGTTGTTTGCAGCGGTCGGTCGGCCGAGGCGGTCCAACAGAGATCTACTGAAACCATCGGATAAACTAGAGCAGCGCAAACCGCTGAAAAAGTCAACATAAGCTGATGCTTCGTTTCTTTGACATCATTTGAAAGGTTTGTGTGCGTTGGGTCACAGAGGAAGACGGAAAAACAGGACATCCTGTGTGAAAAGGACAAGCCGGATAAATATGTGGTGTTATTCTAAGCTGGGATCGACACGAAGCACCGACTCAAACTCAAGTGAGGGCTCAATACACCCCTTCATGGATGTACATCTGTAAAAAAAAAAAAAAAAAAAATCTAGTGTTTTTTCATTTTGGCATTAAAAAGTATGGACTTGTTCTTGAACTGGACATAGACACATTTAAAACGTCGGGGGAAAAAAAAACAAAAGAAGTTTTTGCATCAGATATGCAGATGCATGCTGGGCGTTCTGGAGGAGTGTGTGACTCAGCACAGCTCAGAAGCCGCCCGCCTTCGTCTTCATGGTATCAGTCATCAGTGTGTTTGTTTTTTTTCCAAATGTATTTTAATCAACCAAATTTTGGAAACAACAGTTATATTAATAAAGAAATGACACAGGAAGATTATAAACAATAATAGTTCCATGACGACGACATCGGAGTGGGTTGAAATGAGACGGCGGCGCCTCAACTTTCCACGCCGCACGCTTCGCACAGTTTCTCCTCTAAGATAAATTGTCCCTGACAGCCGTCGCTGCTGCACAGACAGGACACTTCCTTTCTCCTCAGCGAGCCTCCCTGCAGGTCCATCGAGTAATTCCAGGTCAGTTCCGTGCCAGCTTTCACCGCCCTGACAACACACACACACACACACACACATTACAACTATGATTTTGCAAATAAAGACTGCTCGCTAGGTTTGCTCACCTGCTGGTGAAGAAGGCAACCACCGGGAACTCTGGGTCGTGACAGTCGGTGAAGACGTGCTGGATGAACAGGTTGGGGTCGCAGCTGTGCTGCAGGGGTCAATGCGAGGTCAAAGGTCAATGCCAGGACATTCGGAACGAACGTGCACGAAAGCAAACGTGACGTACGTTGAAAAAGCGGCTGACATTTCCTTCCTTCCTGGCATCCAGCATGTAAAGGTCTTCTGGGTTCATCCTCCTCTTCAAACCCCTGGCGTTCTCCGCCAGGTAGCCGTTGACCTCAGAGATGCTGGTTGTCATGGTAACCTCCTTCCTCTGCAATTCAAAAGAATCACCTGACCAGCAGAGACCAGGTGAGCTGCTTCTCAGGTTAACTCAAAAAAAAAAAAAGATCTTGTCTTAGGGCTCCGTCTGTCCTACCTGAGGGAGCATCAGAACCTCCAGCCAAGGCCTGGTGAACACACACACACACACACACACACACACACACACACACACACACACACACACACACACACACACACACACACACACACACACACACACACACACACACACACACACACACACACACACACACACAATTACAAAAATAACCAATACAGTTATTGTCCCTATCCTGAGGTGAAATCAATAATAATCTTTCTTCTTCTCCTCCTTTGGTCTTTAGGGTCTTCAGGGTCTCCACCATGAATCCACCTCCTAACCCTGTTCTCTGGATCCTCCTCTCTCACACCAACTACCTTCCTATCCTCTCTAGCTATGCCCATCAATCTTGGTCTATCAGTTATCAAAATCAGTTCTTCATAATAAAACCAAAATTATGTGCAATAAAACCACTGCAGATGGTCCAGAATGCTGCAGCACGGTTGGTATTCACTCAACCCAAAAGGGCTCATGTTACACCTCTGCTCATCCAGCAGCTGCCAGGATCGAGCACAAGGTCCTGACCTGGCCTTCAAAACCACCTCAGGAACAGGTCCAGCATATCTGAACCAAATGATAAGACCTTATGTTCCCGGCAGAGAGCTGCGTTCCTCTGATACAAACCTACTAGCAGTACCTTCTGCTCGCTCTAAGCGATCTCAGGCAAAACTGTTCTCAGTTCTACTACCTCAGTGGTGGAACAAACTTCCGGAAGCAACAAGACTAGCATCATCTCTCTCAACCTTCAGGAAACAGGTAAAAACTGCTCTCTTTCAGGACTATTTACTGCGCTGATGCCCCAGATCAGGTTAGGCACAAAGTTAGGCTATGCAGTGTGTGTGTGTGTGTGTGTGTAGGTTTGTGTACGTCTTTGTCAAAAAAAAAAAACAAAAAAAAACTCACTAACCCAAGCTTACTGTTCTGTATATTTCCTGTGCATCTTGTATTTGCAAGTGTTATTTGCAGTCTCTATGTCCTCTATTGTAAGTCGCTTTGGATAAAAGCGTCTGCCAAATGTAATAATAATCAATAATCCTCAGAGAGCAAATTTGGAAAATTGGCCCGATGTGCGAATGTGCGAGCAAATGGCTGCCTGTCCGTTTCTGTTTCCGCCCTGGAAAGACGGGAGGCTCCATCTTCCCCCCGCGGGACCAGCCATGGAAGAATCACCTTTTCCCGGTCCTGAGCTGCCGTGACGTCCGCGGGCCTCTGGATGACGGGGACGTGAAGCGGAGGTGAGGTGGGCGGGGGCGACTCCAGCAGGTTGCTCCGCCCCTCCAGCACCGGCGGCGCCAGCCACTCGGTGACCACCTCCACCTCATCGTCGGAAGGCAGGTCGGCCCGGGTCAGCTTCGGGGGCGGCGTCTCGCTGGGACTTTGGGCCCTCCGTAAGATCACGCCTGCGGGCGACGCGGCGTGAGCCGAGGCCGTAGACCAGGGATGTCAAACATACGGCCCGCGGGCCGGAACCGGCCCGCAAAGGGGTTCAACCAGGCCCGCAGGATAATTTGAAAGTGAAAAAATGCATAAAAGACAAGGATTTATTTTTTTTAATTAAATGCAAATCAAGAATTTTCCGCTAAGAAGGGCACTATTTTGGTCAGCGTAGACGGCATCACTGAGACGAACCAATCAGCAGACGTCATCAATGCACCACCTGCTGCTTGTTATGACGTTGTTTCTACCCTGTTCTCCACCTCCCCGCTACGCCCTCATTAGCCAAAATGTCGTTATCAAAATAGAGAAAAGTAGTTAGAGTGTAGAATTTTCAAAGAAAAACGGACTACGTCCTATTTATTTACGGAGACGCACGGGAAACCTTCGTGCTTGCCGTGTTTGCAACAAGTTTCGGTATTTAAAGAATATAATATTCGGCGCCACTATGAGACTCATCAGGTGTTTCATGAAATGTTTTGTAAAGGGATTGTTCATGAAATTCCAAGATTTTCCTCATGTCCTTGTACTTCTTTACACCAAAACAGAGGAAAGACATGATATTTTGGTTATTTATTGCTGAGTATGCCATTATTTTAACGGTCCGGCCCACTTGACATCTACCTTGGCCGTATGTGGCCCGCCATGAGAAATGAGTTTGACACCCCTGCCGTAAACGCTTGGAATTGAAGGAGAAAAAAAAAATCTCACCCGCGAAAACGCACACGAATGTCCCCGCGTCCACGTCGTCACGGCAACGCACGCCCCAGCCGCACCGGGCCGTCTGGAAGACCTGCAGACGCACCCGGATTCCCCGCTGGACAAGACGGTTCTGGCAGCGAGCGCGGTCGCAGCCGCACCACGGCCCGCACTCATATATACTGGCACATTCACACCACAGACACACAGATTGTTTTCATATTATTCAATATATCATCATCAGTTCCCTTCATGTTTTACACGGCTATGTACCCTGTACAACAGCTACTTTTTTACCACCCTTTGAACGCTGCGGCTTAAACGACCATGTGGCTAATTTATGGACTTTTTTTGTGCTAACGAGCTTCACGCTGCTAAAACCTTTAGCCTCGTCACATCGGACCCATGAAATAAGAGTGAAAGTCAATTCTGACAGCGAAGAAGACGACTTTAACGGTTTTAGTGAGCAGGAGGAAGACCAAGACAGCCATCAGCTGGTAGAGGGTAAAGCAGGATAGAAAATGGAAGGATTGTGTTATTTATTCTTCATCTTTTTCGTCAGCTGCGTAACAGCCATTGTTCGGAAAAAAGCATTTCCAGTACGTATGTGTGGATGTTACTGCTATGGATTTCATTAAAAGTAAAAAAAATGTTTCTGTGTAAATATCTCATGTTACAACGTGGACACCTGAGGCTTATAGACAAGTGCGGCCTTTATATGTACACATAGATTTTTCATTTTTTTGTTTATATTCAGCTGTGCTCAATAGTCCAGAAATGACATTATATTTTACGGAACAATTTATTCAATTAAAATGACTCCGATAAAGAAAAAAAAAAAAATCACCCTTTTTTTCCAGAGCAGTACATAGGTGTGAATGTTACTGCTATGGATTTCATTAAACGTAAAAAAAAAAAAAAAAAAATTTGTGTAAATATCTCATGTTACAACGTGGACATCTGAGGCTTATAGACAATTTCGGCCTTTATATGTACACATACATTTTTAATTTTTTAGTTTATATTCAGCTGCGCTCAATAGTCCACAAATGATGGTATATTTTACGGAACAATTTATTCAATTAAAATAACTCAGATAAAGAATAAGATCAACTTTTTTTTTTTTTTTTTCCCCAGAGTAGAAGTAAAGCATTGAAATTAGTTTTCTCAAGCGGACTCACCCTGATGGTACGGGCTCCGTCAGCCTCTGGTGAGTGTAACGCTGCCCCTGGGCGGTCATGGCGATGCATGCGCAGCTCCGGGCGTCGCTGCAGCCGTCTGCGCAGTCGCAGCAGGCGCTGAACAGCGTGCCTCTGTGGCTCAGGAAGCAGCCGTGTGGCCAGCGATCCTTCCTGTAGCGGAAATCCACGGGCTGGCCCTCGCCGGGGGTCACGCACAGTTCCACCGGCGTCGGCTCCAGACCCCTGCTGAGATCCACCTCGGGCTGCTTCGGGCCTGCGACCGCGGGGGCGTCGACACGCACGGCGGGGTTGAACGTGAAGAAGTCCACCTGGAGGAGAGACACACACATAAACATGCCAATTCGGCTGGTAAGATGATGCTAATCAAGTCGCTCCAGAATAGGAGTCATATCGTTATTAGTCACAACCAGCTTTACTGAACACGCATCGGCACACAAACAAAGGCTCTCGTTTTCGGTTACTTCTTGGACCGACGTGAATCCGCTTTTTAATCCACTGAACGCCACAGGAGGTCTTTCCTACCTGAGGCTATCAGACTTTTTAATTCCTCTTCCCTCAGCCGCAGGGAATCTTCAAATCAAATCAAATCTTTGTAGTTACAGTTAAGACAATTTGTATTTCATTATATTTCATTGTATTTCTTATTCTTCCTCCTTTCTACTATTATCTATTACTGTTATGTTTTTACTTGAAACTCTGGCACAACAATTTCCATCGGGATAAATAAAGTTGTTCTCATCTCATCTCAAGGTCTATAGGTTATACAAAATACAATGATATAAAGTGCAAATGTGGTCGGGTAGTATACTGGGTGAGTGTAACAGTGCAAAGACAAAAAAATAAAACCTGTCGTCGTACAGTATGTCCATTATAGCATGACCAGGGAGCAGCACACACACTGGTAATACGTGGTGACTTGAAATGATACAAGGTTGACATTTTGTTCAGGAAGTAGTGTGTTTTTTGAGGAAGTCATGTTATTGTTAACATAATATGATATTTAAGATTTTCTGGGGATCGGTGTGTTTAGCAGCGTGATTGATGGCTTGTGGGGTGAAAAAGCGGTCTTAGCGATAGTGATCGATCTGTACCTCCTTCCTCGCCAACAGTGACATTTACGGCCGCTTCCTGACTCTGGAAGAATACGGCTCCTGAGTAGGCAACCGGCTTACGTTATATCACCTGTCGGGCATCCGTCACGTTGTGGATGTTGGATGCCAACGGCTCCCAGGAGCCTCCGTGTTTCTACAGTAGCCAATGGAGGGGCTTCCTCTTGAAGTCCACAGTCTTGAGCAGATCCAGCTCCAGAGGATCAGCTGTTCAACTGAGTCTGCATGCAAACTCATCGCCGCCTCTGATGAGCCACTTTACACAGCTGAAGTGATCTACTGCAAATCCGTACACGATGGGAGCCGTCCAATCAGCGCAGACCTTCAGCCAGGAGGGTGACACACCGCCTCCAGCTCCACGGGTCTTCTGTCTCCTCACCAGCGTGCACTGAATGCATTCGCAAACCCTGAATGACGGCGTCGGTGGGGAAGGAGCGGAGATAACCCGACGATGGGGTGGAGCGGAGGTTTCCTGAGGTGGCCCAGGGCTGGTGTTGTTGATTTATGCGAAAACAATCGTCGTGTGCACGCACATGTGCCCGCAAAGGCTTAACTGAAGCTATCCAATGGACCAAAACATTGCGAAGGGGTCATTGTTTTGAAATATTCATCTAGGCCCTGCATCCTCAGCCTTTCCATATTGGGACACCTCAAACAGGCTGATGATCGCAGGCAGAGAAGACTAGAAATGATGAGAATTCAAATCAATATTTTACACTCCTCAACAAACCCACCTGCAGGACGTCGTAGCTCTCCGTGGCCAAAAGGTAGCGTAGCACATCGTCCTGATTACGGAGGCTCTGCCCACAAGGTGCTTTGTAAAGAATGTTGCCCGCCGCCTCTTCCTCTTCGTCCGGCCCGGTTTGCTCCACCTCTTCTTGCTCCTCTGCGGCGTCGCCAGCCTGTGCCATGAGCACGGCACTCAGCCTCTTGAAGCCGCAGAGCAGCGGCACTTTCAGAGGGTTCTGACCCCAGAAGGGAGGCGGAGAATGATGCGTGCTCGGTAAGCCGGGCAGGCAGGCCTGGACAGACAGGCAACGTTAACAAGTCCTCATGCGGCAGCTATTTTAAATTCTGAGCGCGGGTTCACCTTGGAGCAGCTGTGTAGCTGGTACTGCAGCTGCACTGGGGTCAGCGGTGGCAGCAGCTCCTCGCGGCCCGCGGGAGGGCTGGCGGCGGGCGAAGGCGGCGCGGTGGCGGGGCTGCTCGTGGCGGCGGTGATTGCGGCGTTGGCTTTCGGGGGCGAAGACATGGCGGGGCCTCGCAGGGCGTCATCTTAAGACAAATAAACTCATGAGCTTCGTTGAAACTGGGAAATTGACCGTGACGGTTTGGTATCTGTGGCAGAGGTTCACCTGCACCGATGACAACTTGGACCACCTGGGACGGTGCTGGCGGAGACAGGACACACCAGTCCAAACAGTCCAGCAGCTTCAGGACCAGGACCCGCTCTGAACCAAAACCACAGGTTAGACACGGAAGTCCTCGGCGGAGCCTCATCTCCACTAAAGAGCGGGAACACCTTTGTCCGTTGCTGCATTGGTCTTCAAGGCGCTTCGCAGGTGATCCAGATACCCAAAGACTCCTTTGAAGACCTGGTCCACGTCCTCCTGAGCCCAGAAGGCTTTGGCTCGCTCTGGAAATACGAAAAGAAAAAAAATAACAAAAGAAAAATTAAAAAAACACAAAAAAAAGGGCAAAAAAACAGAAGAAAGTTCTTCCTGCTAAAGAGAATGGTCCACTTGGACCACAAAGTAATGTGAAATCAAAATAATATTACAGCGATTTCTGAAAAATAATTATGGCAGTTAATTATCAATCATCTTTTCTTCTCTTCAACATCATCACAGAAACTAAAATATTTCTGTGCAGCAAACGATGAACGCAGGACAGCTACTTGACCGTGTTTGACGTCCTCTTATCAACCAGCTGTTTTGGTTGACAAAAACAAGGAGAGGCTGAGTTGGACGGGAATAAAGAATGCATTTCATTCACAAGATCTATGTGAGCAGGCAAATGAAATGTGGGTTTTGGTGAAATGACATGACGCTGCCACGTCTGACAACAACATCAACCCACATCCCGATTAAAGCGGCCAAAAACCAGACAAAATAAGATTAACTCCGGGCCAGATCTACACAATCAGAGGCCAGATCAGATCATCCAGACTCCATTCAGGCCAAAACACATGGCAGACCTTGATTGCATTACAGCAGAGATAGTAATGATTAAAATTCTTATCAGATCAATTTGATAAAAAAAGAAAAAGCAGTTGCAAAAAGCTGGTGATTGATGTCAACTTGAAATAGCCTGTTTCTACTGATATTCTCCATCAGGAACACATCTTAACTGCCCAAATCTGAACCAGACACAGTGAAAACATAAACAAATCGGTTTTTTGAGACGGTCTGTTTTACTCGGTGATTTAAAAGAGAAATTATCTGATGCTGAGACGAAACAATCGGAGGATTTTGGTGCTTTTCTGGGGCGACTGGATGTTTGGCTTCATCATGAACCTTCACTGATTTGATATTAGACCCGACAAAAGTCTGAATGAATTTGGGGTCCAAACAAAGTAGCTTAAAATGCAAAAGTCATGGCAATTAAAAATAAAATCGACTGGTTTTTAAATTTCCAAAACCTCACCGACATCTCGGGGATCCAGAGGCTCCTCCTCGACGTCCATTGGAGCTACGTAGCTAGCAGTTAGCTGCTAACGCAATGCAAACTTTGCGATCTCCAGACTGAAACATGGGTGCAGACGAATACTCCTTCACGGATTGATTTAACCAGTCAGGTCCATATCTGTCGGGTATTTTGCGGAGGTGGTGTTAACATACGAGGTTACGTTTAAATGCAATTTGGCTGCTTTTTGTTCATTCACCCATGTCGCTAACTTAGCTGCTAATGCCTCTCGTGAAGAAAAAAAATCGTAAAAGAAAAAGAGCACAACACTCCGGTCAGCTCACACGTCATGTAGCCGCTTACTAATGTTCAAAAATCCTCCAGAAAACGATGTATTTTGTTAATTTGTGGCACTTCCGACAAATAATGAGTTATTTTTCGCGTTTGCGGGTAGAGCGCCGGCGACACGCAAGTGCGATAGGAGTCCTCCCGGGCACCGTACTTTTGACGTCTCTACATAGCAATTGCGAATCGAGACATTTTAATCATATTCGGTTGTGGCGGATAGCGACAAGTAACAATGTTTGCAGTCTGTCCATTTAAAAAGTTAACTTGATCTGTGATATTTTACACACGTTTCTATAGTTTCTTCGTTGACTGTTTAATTTGGTGTTTGGCGTGACTACAGCGCCCCCCGCTGGTCGGCGGTGGTACTGCAGCAATGCACAAGCGGCAGGTGTGTCTGTTTTCAGCCAAACAGAAAAATAACAATAGTATTAACAAAGGATTGGAAAATATGATGATAAAAAACGCGTTTTTTGTTATAATTATCCCATATCACCCTGTGCAAAATGCACAGCTGAAATTTGAATAATGCGAGAGATAAAACAGCATTTTTACATGACACACAGACTCACTATTGATGATTCTTTATTTCTAGGTAACAATTTAAGGCCTTTCCAGGCGTACTGGTAGCAGTATTCTACTTTCCTTATCTCCTCCTTTCAGCTTGTTCTGGACACTCCTCACACACCCTCATGTTGTTGTGTTTGTTTTCACCAGTTGTATGGGCAGGGAGTGGATGAAGCGGGTGGCGGCCAGAGGCCGGGGGTTTTCTGCATCCAAAGACTTATTGGCTCTGCTCGGGCATTTCAGGGAGTCAGAGAGAAGCAGGCAGGCAGAGAGGCTTCGCCGAGGTCGCTGTAGATGAGGACCGACGGGAGGGCTCCATGTCTGGAGCTTGACCTTAAGTCAGAATCTCAAACCTTTTCCCCTTAAAACACCTGGCTGTCTGTGTCTCACAGCTGTTACAAGAGTTAGATTTAAACTTCACAAACAGTTCATAAGTAATGTTCATCTAAAAATGATAAAGTTTAAAATATACTGTATGCTTCCCCTTTGCTGCCCGTTGCTGATGTTTCCATTTAGTTTAATAAAGTAACTGCATGCATTTTATGGAAACGCCATTTTAAAATGAAGAAAAGATGTAATAAACATTGAAGTCTTTACACAGGAAAGCAAATCCTGCATCGCAATACGATTTTTAAAAGCAAACCCTTGACTGTTTTGTGTTTCCGCGGCACTGCATGTGCTCGGCCATAGGAGCGGCCTTTTTGTCCCCCGCCGCCCGCCATCCCTGGTCGACCTCCGGCCGTACGAACGGAGGGGCTCCGAACATCTGCAGCTTTTCGATTCTGCATCACGGCTCGCCGCTTCCGAGGCACCAGAGCCGCGCCGACCGACCGACCGACCGCCCGACCGCCCGGGGCTTCACCCTTCCGGGGCTTCACCCTGCCGGGGCTTCGCTCTCCCGCCGCCGCTTCCGGCGCCGTTTCGTAACCAAGTGTCAACGAAGTTACGCAAGTTGTATTTGTTTTTTTTTCATTTTCACCGCGGGAGACTTATGAAAACGTCAAAGTGCCGGTGAGGCTGCAAGTCCCGGACCAGGACCAGGACCAGGACCAGGACCAGGACCAGGACCAGGACCAGGACCCCGGGCGCGGCGTGTGTTCCAGGGCCAGGTGGTTTCCGCGTCTGCAGGAACAAACAGGTAAGGACTCACCTTCTGCTTTTTGGCCAAATATTCACGAGTTGTTCTCCATTCCAATCTCATCTCATTTAAACGACGAGAAGTCTGAATTTGTGTCTTAACTTTATAGTTTATAGTACATTGAACGATTTGAAAATGAAATAAAAAAAACAATTAAGATGGGAGAATATTTGCATTTTTCGATGTTAAGAAAGGGGGTTATGCAAGAGTGTCGCTGCACCACATACATAAAAGTTGCGTAAGGCGAGAATTGCTATGTCATAACCACCGTCACAAACTGAGAGGTAGAAAGATACAAAGAAAATGAATGACAATGATCATAATCAATGCTTTTAATATGTACAATACATCAAGATTTTCATATTATCAGCGCATGACGACTCTCTTGCACTTCTTTTCTATTTTGCATCAAACTTGTAGCGTTGCACATTTCCCTTTGCACCTTACTGTCATTTAATTTAGAAATAAAATTGTAAACAAAACGTCTTTTTAATTTATAATTTCTGTCTTATGCAACACTAATGTAAAGATCTCTGGTTTGTAGGGAATCCTGGTGCTTTTTAATACTAGACACTTCTTAGACGGACAAGTTTCACTGGACCTTCCATGCACAGTTTAAAATAATAGGTTGTTTCATTTAATTTGTGTTAAGTATCATTCAATTTCATTCTTCATTTTTAATACTATCTTTTATTGTTGTATTATTATTTCTCTTATCCATGCTACGCTGCTCCAACTTGCTTTAAATTGCTCCCCGGGGATAAAAAAAGTTTTTTTGAAAGGTGGAAAAGGCAGGTCAGGCCTTTCAAATAAAGACAGTGCGTGTAACGCGTGATGTTCCAGGTACCGTCAGCATGTCGCAGGTTCGGCAGGCGGTGGGCGAAGCGCTGTGGGCCGCCTGTGCAGCCGACGCCATGTCCATGCCGGCCCACTGGTACTACAACGTCAGGGACATCTGGGATGACTTCGGCGGCTGGATCTCCTGCTTCCGAGCGCCAAAGACGAAACATCCCAGCAGCATCCTGAGCCTGTCCAACACCGGTCAGATTCCTGCCGCGGACAGAACACACACAACACTGACACATTTTCCATCTTGTTCGAGAATATAAAGCTCTATTACATACATAACGTCACTCTATTTATATTGTTGTTTGGTTCTGGTTGTGTATTTTTCACCCTCACTGTTCCTTGATGTTGCCCATGTTGTTGTTGTTGTTGTTAGCTACTTATCTGCTGTCTATTTATTCGCTGTTTTGTTTTTTTTTTGTCTTGCTCTATCCTGTCTTGCCTTTCTATTTTTATTTATTCTCATATTTATATTCATATATATATTTTTTTTGACATTATAATTGCTACACTGCTGTGACAAAGGAATCTCCACTACGTTACATTACATTACATTACATTACATTGCATTTGGCAGACGCTTTTATCCAAAGCGACTTACAATAGAGGACATAGGGACTGCAAATACACTTGCAAATACAAGATGCACAGGATACGTGGATCAATAAAGTTTATTTTTATCTTAAAGAAAGGCCCCTGTTGGCCTTTGGAGAATTAGCACCCAGGGGCGGCGTTTTCTTAAGCCGTCGAAAGATATCATGGTGTTTGTGAAATCAAATTCCAAACGTGCGTTTGTCTTTTAGCCGGCAGCGGACGCTCCGCAAGCTCGTCGGTCGCCAGGCAACCCGAAGTCGTCGGGAATGTCATCCTCCACGACAAACTGGGGCTGTGGAAGTCATCCAGCAGCTGTGTTCACTATCACCAAGGTAACGCTTCATCGCACCGTTCATTCCAAGTTATTAACCTCTTATTGTGGCGACTGGACCGAAACCGGCCTTTTCCATGAACCACCTTTGAGATGTGTCGCTTTTAATGATCCTGTCGCTTCAACCCGACAGCTTCCCGTCCCCTGTGGTTGATGCGCTGCTCTTTTTGTATACAGGACTGTCTCAGAAAATTAGAATATTGTGATAAAGTTCTTTATCTTCTGTAATGCAATTAAAAAAAACAAAAATTACTTTTTCATGATATTCTAATATTTCGAGATAGGATTTTGGAGTTTTCTTAAGATGTAAGCCATAATCAGCAATATTAAAATAATAAAAGGCTTGCAATATTTCAGTTGATTTGTAATGAATCCAGAATGTATGACATTTTTTGTTTTGTAATTGCAATACAGAAGATCAAAAACTTTATCACAATATTCTAATTTTCTGAGACAGTCCTGTAAACATACAGTTATTTCTGGACTATTGAGTGCACCTGAATAGAAGCCGCACCGGCTAAAAATACCTAAATAAATCTATGTGTACATAAATAAGCCACACTTTTCTATGAATAAATATAAATGAAAATATAAATACTAAAAAAAATAAAACATAAATAAAATCTAAATAAAAATAGATAAATAAATCAACATGCACATATATAGGCTGCACTTGTCTATAAGCCGCAGGTGTCCACGTTGTAACATGAGATATTTAAATAGAAACTTTACTTTTCATTAAATTCGTACGGTAAACATCCACAAATACGGGCTGGAAATGCTTTTTTCCGAGCAGCGACCGTAACACGGCTGGTGCTGATCTCTCCCTCCGGTCTGCACTGGACTCCGATAACATATCCAAACATTTCCACTTGCCGTTTTTGCACTACTGCTACTTTGCATTGAGAAAACCATCATGCTGCTTTTGTCCATATATTGTCAATGTTACGTCTACTGACCTTTGCACCGAACTTTACACAAAAAGGGCTTAAAAGAAGTAATTCTGCTGCTACTCTTTCATGGCGTCAAATATCAGTCAATATCTGCGTGCACTTTATACTTACTGTGGAATTGTAAAAAGCGTCTTCTCGATTCCTCCGAATGTACTGGACATGCAGAGGAGTTGATGATAAAGCTAACGTTGACTTTGAAACAGATGAATAATAAATAACACAATCCATCCATTTTCTATCCCTGCTTTGTCCTACTCCAGCGTTAAAGTCGTCTTCTTCTCCGTCGCCATTGAACGTCCTCAGATTTTCACGCTCATTTCACGGGTCCGATGTGACGAGGCTAAACGTTTTGGCGGCGCGAAGCTCGTTAGCACAAATCGGCCGCATCGTTGTTTAAGCCGCAAAGCGTGTGAAAAAAGTATCTGCTTCTAATCCGCGCGTGACGATAACTCCTCTCATGGAAACTAAACCAGGAGTGAGCGTCGGCCTGAGCTGAGCCTCCGCTGTTTCACTGCAGGTCTGCAGGAAGGCCACAACACGCTGAACATGCTCTGCGCCCTCCGAGCCGCTCGGGTTCTCACCGGCTTCGCCGACGTGTCGCGGCAGGAAGCGCGCGGCGCCGTGCTGGAGGACTACGTCCGCTTCATGACCACGCCCGGATCCCACAACGACACCTACGCCGAGTCCTCCCACCGAGCCTTCTTCGCAGACTGGCAGAAGGACCGGCCAGCGACGGCTCCGCAGGTCAGACGCTCAGAAACATGTTGATCTTTGTTATTGTCACCATCACCCGGTTAGCATTTCCGTTGTTTCTTTGTTCAGTTTTAGGTTTTACAGTCACCTATTTTTGGTATGTATTTGTTTTCCTGATCCTTCACTGAACCCCACTTTTACCCTGGGTTTCTGTTTTGATCCGTTTACTTTTATTTTATTTTGGACGCCATTTATTGTGTCATCTTTGGTCCTGCAGTGATTCTACTTCCAAATTCAGTGTCCGCGTTTGACGTGACCCTGTCAGTAAAAAACATTTATTCTTCAAAGATTTGTATTCACGTTCTTCACCGGTTTCCTTCGTCCGTCTAATTTCTGTCTTTTTTATGTGAATTAAACAAGTCATTACGGGAGCTCGAGTTTTTTCTCAGCTGTAAATTGATTCAGATAAATCGTACCTTTTTAATGTATGTGTTTTATTATAAGCTACTGAAAATAATTGTGATCCTCACCGGCATTCTGTTATCTATTTTTATCCTTGTTATCGTCTTTGTCCCTTTAATTGTCTCTTCTATTTTCATTCATTCATTCACACCTTTATTTATACTTGTAAGACCACTGAGGTCTCCCTCATTTTCAGGGTCGACAAGTTTAGAAGCAAAGCAGAGCACAGCGCAACAATACAATGAGATCAAATTAAAAAACAGTAGATAAACTAAAAACAGGTGAAAATGAGATTAAATTAAAGACAGTACGGAAGCAGTAGATAAAACTCGAAACAAGTAAAAAATGAGATCAAATTAAAAAGTACAAGGGGGTGGATAAAACTAAGAACAAGTACAATTGGCAGTACAAATTAAAAAAAAAAACAGTAGATAAACTAAAAACAGGTCCAAATGTGATTAAATTAAAGACAGTGCGGAAGCAGTAGATAAAACTCGAAACAAGTAAAAATGAGATCAGATTAAAAGTACAAGGGCAGTGGATTTATATATTTCTATTCATATTTTATCATTATTGTTGTGTTGCTGCGACAAAATCGAATCTCCCCTTTAGGGATCAATAACGTCTCATCTTCTGATTTCATCCTGGTGTTTCCAGGTCTTACAGTTTGCAGAAAGTCGCTCTCAGGAGCGGTTGAGGTCTTCCTACGCCGACAGTCAGCTGGACGCCATCGGCTGCCTCCTCGCCGCCCTCCCCTTCATCCTGCTGTCGGCGTCGGCCAACGAAGATCAAGCGGTGAGCACCTCGCTCTGCCGTCGGCTTTTTAAAAAGGCGCCCGGTTTTCTTCATTTCGACCTCCGGCTCTCCAGGTGTCGGCCGCCGTGGAGTTCGTGAAGCTCACCCACCCTCACCCCGGCGTGGCCGAGCACGTGTCCCTGTACGGCCGGTCCTTGCACGCCGTGCTGGGCGGTGCAGATCTGCGGCGGCAGGCGGAGGAAGCGCTGAAGAAGCTCGGCGTTTGGGAGGTGTGTCAGAAGTACGGCGCCCGAGCGGCGGCGTTTCCTCGCGCCTCCGAGGGACGACTTCGTGTCCATCAGAGCGCCGTCAGACACCTCGGCATCGCCTGCTACACCGAAGGTACTGCTTCCCTTTTGGTCCAGAGGTGTTTCAGGGTTGGAGCCCCGCTGGAGCGGTGCAGCGCTGCAGGAACACTGCAGGACGTCACGTAGAAACAGAAAATCAAACGATAAAACGATGCCAGATGTTGTGTTATTTCTCATACTGTGTCCATTGGACGATGTAAATAGGATCACTTCTTCTTCTTCGTCTTCTTCTTATTATTTTTCTTCTTCTTCTTCTTCTTCTTCTCTTCCCATGGGCCTTTCTCTTCAGGGTCTCCTTCTCCATCTCATCCTGTTCTCTGGATCCTCCTCTCTCACACCAACTACCTTCATCTCCTCTCTCACAGCGTCCATCCATCTTCTCTTTCTTCTTCCGCTAGACCTCCATTTCCAGCATCCGTCTATCAATATCTCCACTCTCCCTCCTCTGTCCACGACCCAACCATCTTTCTCTTCAAAACATCTAACATGTGCTGTTCCTCTGATGGACTCCTTCCTGATCCTCTCCATCCTGGTCGCTCCCAAAGAGAACCTCCACATCTTCATATCTGCAACCTCCAGCTCTGCTTCCTATCTTTCGATCGTAGTCAGTGTTTGTAGATCATCTCCCCACCGTCTCCTCCACCTTTCCTTTCCGTCTGGCTGATGTTCTTCTATCTCATTGAACCCCTGACACTTTTCTCCACCCGTTCCAACCTGCTTGAACCAGTTTCTTCACCTCTTCTCCACGCTCTCCTACGCTCCTGGCTGTTGACCCAAAGTAAGGGGTGTCAAACGTACGGGTCGCGGGCCTGTACCGGCCCGCCAGGGGGTCCATCCCGGCCCCAGGATCAAATCTCCAATTCAAAAAAATTCATGAAAATCATGAACTACTTTTTTTAACAATAGTTCACACAACACTATATGACTCACAACTTACAGCAGACGGTAGCAATGCGGCTTCTAGGTCTGGAAATAGCATTTTTACTTCTTCCTAGAAATGGACCTGCTTTTCCGTTGGACCCGACACACTCTCAGCGGCGAGATGTCGCTGTCGAAAAAGAGAAAAGAGGACATGGAGTGAAGGGTTTTCCAAGATAAATGGACTACTTCTTTGTTGTTGGTTGAAGTTAATAAGAAACCTGTTTGCTGGGTGTGGATGCAGCGAGTTTCGGTGCCACGATGAGACTCGCCGTGGTGGAAAATACAACAAAACAGAACCGAGAAGACAGAACTGAGGCATACTGTTGTTGAAATTGCTCTCACTTTGGTTGTTTGTCATGTATTTTTTAAGAGAACAGTTCATTATATATAAAGATCTTTATCATTTCCCTGTTCTCCTTTGTACTAAAACAAAGGAAACATTTGGACTTGGTGTCGCTTCTCGGTAACTAAGCTATGATTTTACCGGTCCGGATCCCTTGGCATCGAATAAGGCCGTAGTTTGAAGCCCTGATCTAATGAAATGTATCATTTTGAAAGGCTTGTGTTGTGTGGTTGTGTTTGCTGCAGGCGCTCTCTCCAGTATGTTTTATTTGGCTCATGAGTTCCACGATGACCTGGAGGAAGGAATCCTGACAAACACCAACTGTGGAGGTTTGTTTCTTTGTTTGACCTGAAGGTCGTCATTAATCAAGCCATCATTCATTAACAATTCAAATGCAGACAAGAAAACGTCTTTTATACTTGTTGGTTAATCCTATTTTTCCAAATTGAAGCTAATCTTTCATAGTCAAGAGTCTTCACAGTCAACCAGGATGATTTTTACACAATTAGCGGAAATTAACTATACTGCTCAAAAAAATAAAGGGAACACTTGAAGAACACAATGTAACTCCAAGTCAATCCCACTTGTGTGAAATCATAGTGTCCACTCAGGAAGCAACACACATTCATTTGGACTTGTTTTAAAGACATTACATCAAAGTTGGATCAGCCTGGAGTTTGTTTTTACACTTTAATTTTGAGTGTGATTCCTAATCCAGACCTCCATGGGTTGATACGATTGATTTCCATCGATCATTTTGGTGTGATTTTGTTGTCAGCACATTCAACTGTGTAAAGAGCAAAGTATTTCATAAGAATATTTCATTCATTTAGATCTAGGATGTGTTTTTTAAGTGTTCCCTTTATTTTTTTGAGCAGTGTATTAACTCTAATAGAAAACCGGACCAGTTTTTTTCCTGACAACCCTGTCAGATGAGTTTCAGCTCACAGAAGTTTCCCGTCGGCCTCCATAGGTGAGAACTGTAACCGCGGTGCGGCGCTGGGGGCCCTGCTGGGGGCCGGAGGGTCTTACCACGCCGCCGCCGCCGCCGCCGCCGTCCCACAGCGCTGGAGGGAAAAGCTGAAAGACGGCAAGGAGGCCGTCCCCGACATCCTGAGACGCCTACGGATCTGACGGGACGCAGCCGGCGTTTTCAGTGTTTACAGACAAGACATTTAGTCCTCCTGTTTCTAAAAGTCTGACTTCTTTTTTTCCATGTTGAATGAAAATCTGCCTGTAGAATGAGCTTTTTTTATAAGTTGGAAGAAGCTTAGTAAGACGTTGAGACCTCCATCACGGATCATGAAGTATGACACCGTTTAAAACCTCAATTTTGTTTTCATGACAATTTTTTTATTTTATTTTAAATCTGTCTGCATTCTTCTTAGAAAGTTGAATGCATTTCACTATATGTTTCACGTTTATTTATCTGAATAATAAAACGTTGCACTGAGTTAATCATTTGAACGTTTGGTTATTTGTGTTTTTGCTTATTGTTAAGTTTGGTTCCAAACATATTTCTTCTGTTCTTGGTTAAATGACTCCTAATTGATTAGTGTTGGACTCTTTCTAAAATAAAGGTCAACTTATTGCCAATAAATTGAAAAAAGTTTACGAAGCACATACGAGATGATCCTGCCAATCTGTGGGGCTCATCAAAGTTTGCAAGGTTTTATATTTACTGATTTTGATTCAGCTGAACAGGTCTGAGCAGTCCTGCACCTGAAGGTTCCTCAGTCCAACCACACGACTCAGCATCTCAACGATCCACCGCCGAAGCGTCTCCAACCACGTCAACACACTTCCGAAACCGAAAAAAAACCCCAAGCCTAGAAGGTTTGTCGACGTCTTTTCCCCTTTTCTTCTTTCACATCAATCTGTTTTTAGTGTCTGAGTTACAAAACATGACCTAAGAGATGAATAGACACATAAAAGGTTTCACTATTAGCCTTTGTTTATCTTGATAGATGCATTGATTGTTTTCCTAGTCAGTGATGAAGCCGTCAGAAGGTCCAGCTTCATGGAGGGGAGAGAACGGAGAGAAGGATCGAGGTGTTTAGTTGAAGTCTGGATGAGTGTTTGGCATCTGGAAACACACTGACAACCTTCAGCTGCCGCCTCCTGTGAAGGACTTCACACATCATATTCACCATATATCCGGTCCATATACATCCGGTCACCATCAGGGGTACAGAAGTGGACATTGTGGACACCTACAAGAACCTGGGTGTCCACTTGGACAATAAACTGGACTGGACTTTGAACATCAACGCCATCTTCAAGAAGGGTCAGAGCCGCCTGTTCTTCCTCAGGAGGCTCAGATCTTTCAACATCTGCAGGACCATGCCGCAGATGTTTGACCACTCGCTGGTGTCCGGCGTCATCTTCTACGCTGTTGTGTGCTGGGCAGCAGGATCAAGACAGCTGATGCTAACAGACTCAACAAGCTCCTCAGGAGAGCTGGATCTGTCCTGGGAGTGGAGCTGGAGTCTGTGGTGCAGGTGTCAGAGAAGCTCCTCAGGGTCATGGACGTCCATCACCCCCTGCATGGACACTGACGTCCTGTCAGAGCTCTTTCAGTCGTAGACTGATACCACCAAGGAGCTCCACTGAACACCAGGAGGTCTTTCCTACCTGAGGCTATCAGACTTTTTAATTCCTCTTCCTTCAGCCGCAGGGAATCTTCAAATCTTTGTACTTTTTAAGACCTTAAAACACTTGATAGCCTCAACCTTGACACTTTATGTTTTATTGTATTTCTTATTCTCCCTCCTTCCTACTATTATCTATTATTGTTATGTTTTTGCTTGAAACTCTGGCACAACAATTTCCTTTGGGATAAATAAAGTTGTTCTTATCTTATCTTATCTTATCTTGTTCTTATCTTATATGCACAGTATACACTTCTCTGAGATGATGTCGTCAGATGATCTCCATGCTCTGCAGATGATACTGAGTTGTACCCACCACTGAAGCCAGATGATTGATTCTTAAACTTGAGGCAAAGACATCAACATCTGGTCAACTAGCGATTCTTACTGCCTAACTGACAAAACAGAAGTGATCGCTGAAGCCTCTAAACAACACAAGAAGATCACAGCTAATGACTCCAGGTGGTGCCTCACTGGGCTGGAAACCTGGGAGGTATCTTCAACCAGGAGTTGTCATTTAGATTCCATATAAAAATATAAATCGAGGACTGTCGTCTGTCAAAAATTCATCTTCTTGTCTCCTCCAGAATGGACTTCTGTCGCTCTCTTGTCAGGCAGTTCTTACAAGTCCTTAAAGACTGGTCAGCTCATTCAGAAAGCTGCCACACAGGTTGTGAGGAGAGCTTCTCTGAGGACCCTCCTTCTCCAGTAGTGACTCCCCTGCTTTTGCTCCCTGAACTATAATGCCAGACACCATCACGCCTCAAAGAAGTCCTAGAAATCTACCATCCAGTCAGATCACTGCTCTCCGAGGACGCAGGGCGAGCGGAGACCATGCAGGAACCATCTTCCAACCTGCGTCTGGGGGGCCGAAGAATAGGCTACCCTTTGGAGAAGGCCCATAGTGAGGGTGAGGGTAGCCTCTGGTGGAGCTTCCATAGATATCTCATGATGTTGTGATTTGTGAATCTCTTTTACAGCACTTTTGGAGATTTGTGAGACAAAAGATTTGTGTTCGGGGACGCGTGCATTAACAAAAACAACATTTCCCAAAATGACCGTGTAGAAATTCCTGATTGGCAATATTTTACATCATTCTCTCTATTTGAGCTTTTGAAGATTGGGGAGGGTTTTTTTTTTTGTTTTTTTTTTTGAGGACATTTTCCCTCTGTTTGTTCAAGCGATGTTGGTGTTTCGCTTCCTAACCTTTGATCATTTCAGAACAAACATGGCGGCGAGCAGCGAAGTCACGACGCCGCTCTTCCTCCTGCTCCTGCGACTCCTCATCGCCTCCATCCCAGCATGCACCGGGCTTCCAGAAGGTCAGTCCTGGACCTCGGTGGCCTCTTGGGCTTGTCTTCATCCGCGTCTGAAACCCTGCAGACCCACTGAGACAACAGTGGGGATGAAGGATATACTAGCATGCTAACTGCTATCGGCTAACCTCCATTGTTTGGGTAATAACAAAAATGAACCAGGCTACGTTCTTTGACTAAACTGAGATGTTGAAGGATCTGTAACATTACTTGTGCTCAAAAAGCTTGATGAAAATGTTTGGAAACTACCTTGAGACAGTTGCTTGAAGTAGAAATAGAGACTAAATCTGTAAAAATGATTTAAGAATCGTCGACAACAAAAAGAGACACCAAAAATGCAAAGGTCCAAACACAAAAAGACATCGAAGCGCGTGAAGAAAATAATTTGCTTTCAGTTTGACAACCCTGAAGGCCCCCAATTACATGGAAGAAAAGCAAAAATATATCTAGATATATGTTCGAATAATTCATCTGCATCTGTATTTCCATATACTGATTTTTTAGTTTTGTTTTTTTTTTTGTTTTTATGAAGGAGATCTGTTTGTGAGCCAGCCCGAGGCAAGCTTATTCCTGCACCGCACTCGTCGGGCCAATTTCTTCCTGGAAGAGTTAAAGACGGGGAACCTGGAGCGTGAATGTCATGAGGAAAAATGTTCCTACGAGGAAGCTAAAGAAATCTTTGCCCTGCCGCAGCAGCTGGTGAGTAGATGCGTAACTTCTACAGGACATTCTTCTACAGGACATTCCCCAAAACTTCACCAGTCTACATCGACGTGGCTACACTAGAGTTTCTTCCGATCGAGTGTCAGGTTCCCTAACGTTCAGTCAGAAGATTCAGAAGCTGAAAAGTCAGCTGATATCTAAACGACAGTTCGGTGACCAACCGACACCCAGCAGACTCAGATACCATCAAGCTGAAAATGTTCTAACGCCAAACATTTAGCTGCCGTTGCTCGACATTTGACCAATTAATATGTTTCCTCCCAGGCTGGTTTTCGGCGCTAAAACCAAGTCTTTTTGTATGTTTTGTTTTAGGAGGCCTTCTGGAGGAGGTACACAGGTAAAACTCTTCTTCGGACATACGACACATTAAGACCCAGACTAACTTCTCTGACTGGCGTTTGTGTGCCGGCAGCCGTCGACCCGTGCTTGTCATCGCCTTGTAAGAACGGAGGCACGTGCACTCGACAGATCAGCAAATACACCTGCCAGTGCCGGCCCGGATTCCATGGCTTGAACTGCGATAAAGGCACGCATCGGCATCAAGCGTAGGGTGTGGCGCCGCAGGCTTGCTGAAGGCGCATGTGTTTCTGTGCAGTACGATCCACCGTCAACGGCTGTCGCTTCAGAAACGGAGGCTGCGAACATTTCTGCCGGGACACGCCTAATCATTCCCGCATCTGCTTCTGCGCTTCGGGCTACTATTTGGATCGGGACAACAGCACCTGCCTGCCACAAGGTCAGAACGTCTCACAGAGGGTTTTTAGATCCACCTCGCCCACAGCTGTCGGACACTTCTTCTTCTTCTTCTTCTTCTTCTTCTTCTTTCGGCTTTTCCCGTCAAGTGTCGCCACGGCGAGTCAACTTTCTCCATCTGACCCTATTCTCTGGATCCTCCTCTCTCACACCAGCTAACTTCATATCCTCTCTCACTACATCCATCAATCTTCTCTTTGGTCTTTCTCTAGACCTCCTGCTTGGCAGCTCCACCTTCAGCAACCTTCTACCCAGATCTTCACCATGTTTTGGACATGAACAGAGGAGTGTTCATGTCTAAACCATCCCAGTCATCACCTTATCTCAGTCATACATGTCCTGCACCCCTGTGACAAATTCTTCTTCTTCTATGGGCTTTTTCCTTCAGAGGTCTCCACGGCGAATCCACTTTCTCCATCTCACCCTATTCTCTGGATCCTCCTCTCTCACACCAACTACCTTCATGTCCTCTCTCACTACGTCCATAAATCTTCTCTCTGGCCTGGCAGCTCCAATTCCAGCATCCGTCTACCAATATATTCTCTATCCCTCCTCTGTCCATGACCCAACCATCTCAGTCTGGCTTCTCTGACCTTCTCACCAAAACATCTACCATGTGCTGTTCCTCTGATAGACTCATTCCTGATCCTCTCCATCCTGGTCACCGAGCTGTCGGACACGACAGCTCTTTAATCAAAAAGTTAAGAAATAAAGAAGGTCCGCTGTGAGGTTATGCTTGCTTATATGTTTATCATTACCTCTACAATGACTCTCATTGTTATCACGACAGCTAACAAAAGTAGAGTGTTCATTTTAACTGACAAAAATATCCAGTTTAGTAATCAGGATCATGTGGCCTGGTGCTTTGCGGTGCAGACCCCGTCCCCTGCGGACGCCCTCTGGTCCAGTTCACTCCCCGGGTCGTGAACGGGCAGATCTGCCCCAAAGGACACTGTCCCTGGCAGGTGAGAACCTCCTCAAACATGCAGCTCCTCACTGGGATCCGATGAAGATGATAATCACGAGGTGATGATGATGAGGAGGAGGAGCGGGACAATAGTAATAAAGAGGAATAATGGTGGTGAACATAATGGGAAATAAAGCATGGCGGTACTGATGATGACAAGTGATGATGATGGTGCTAATGATGGTGATGAAGATGCCTCCTACCTCTCTAGGCCCTTCTGACTGAAAATCACATCTACAGATGTGGTGCCATTGTCCTGTCCACTCAGTGGATCCTGACTGCAGCTCACTGCGTCTGGAGGAAACCCGCCGGTGTTTTCCATATCGTCGTCGGTAACTAGACCGGCCCGAGCGCACCTTCACGTCCAACGGAGACAAACGGAAAGGGTTGTTATTCCTCCCAGGAGTCGCTGCAGCAATTTTTCATTGCAGAAACATCTGTTTGACTCGTGTAAACTTGAGATTTTCAAAAGAAATTCCTAGTTAGATGAATTAATTAGCCATCTGCGAATTGTGCAAATGGCAAAACAACCAACTTTTCGCAATTTAATTGGAATTGAGCACAAGTTTACCAGCCTCACCTTCCAAACAGTTGCCACAAATTCACAAGGAGATACAGAAAGACGAGCTAAATTATAGATGGAAATTAGGAGGTCCTGACTAGCTAGTCAGGTCCTAACTAGTCAGGATGCCAACTAGCTGCAGCTGCTCCAGGAGGTCTCATGATGCCTGCCATTCAAATGTCTGAAAATGTCTGAGCCACACTTGACTCAAGAAGGTTGTTCAAGTTAACGTAACTCATTTAAAAAGGATTTTTGCTTGAATTTTATGCTACAAAGACAGCATTGGAAAATCGGATATGCTGAAGTTTTGTGGAGGTTCTCAGTCACCCGGGTCGCGGTGAATTCTTGTCAAAATCTTCCGGTCGCGGCAACCGGACTCGAATTCCTTCACTCGAAGACGTTTCACCAGTTTCGGTTCTTCAGTTTGTCAGAATTGAAGAAGTTTCTCAGTTGAGGGATAAGATAAGATAAGATAAGATAATATAAGATAAGATAAGATAAGATAAGATAAGATAAGATAAGATAAGATAAGAACAACTTTATTAATCCCGAAGGAAATTGTTGTGCCAGAGTTACAGAAAATATAACAGTAATAAATCATAAAAAGAAAAGGCAGAATTAGAAATAAAAATAAACTATAGATTATAAAGTGTCTCAGTGAAACTATAAAGTGAAACATTTTCGAGCAATGACGTTCAGATTTCGACAAAAATGCTGGAGTTTTATTTTGCTTTCTTGTCGTGGCAACTCGACTTGAGTTTCTTCTCTCGAAGACGTTTCACTCTCATCCGAGAAGCTTCTTCGGTTCTAATGGCCCGTGAGGAGTTTCCAATATAACTGCCGGGTTTGCCGGGTTTTCCATCCGAACCAAAGAAGCGTCTCGGATGAGGGGCCAAGAAATTCAAGTCCGGTTTCCAACCACGAGAAGATTCCGACAGGAATTCACTCTGACCGGGATGACCCGGAACCTCCGCAGACACGTTAACCTACCGGCCCTCATCCTCTCAAGGTGAACATGACCAGAAGGAGGACGAGAAGACCGAGCAGAAGCGTCGAGTTTCCAAAGTCCTGATCCACCACGGCTACAACACGTCGAGCTACGACAGCGACCTGGCGATGCTCAAGCTGCACCGGCCCATCAAGCTGGGCCTGTACGTGGTCCCCATCTGCCTGCCGGCCAGAAACAGCTCCTTCGGTCGCACCCTGGCGACGATACGACAATCCACCGTGTCCGGCTGGGGTCGCATGGCTCAGCTGGGCTCGGCCGCCAGCGTCCTGCAACGCCTGGTGCTGCCGCACGTCCCGCTGCAGGAGTGTCGCCTGCACACGCAGCTCAACATCACCCGAAACATGCTGTGCGCCGGGTTGAGGGCCGGCGGCAGGGATGCTTGTGAGGGCGACAGCGGAGGCCCGCTGGTGACGCGCTACAAGAAGACCTGGTTCCTCAACGGGGTTGTGAGTTGGGGGAAAGGATGTGCCAACCAGAACATGTATGGGATCTATGTCAGGGTGAGCAACTACCTGTCCTGGATCCAGAACATCATGGTGGCAGATGTATGAGCGAAGCTCTGCAAGTCGAGTATTTGAATGAAATTAATTGAGATGGAGTATGTTTGAAACTAATCTTTATGGGGATGAATAGCTACCGATGCTCAGCCCTCGATATGAGGTGTACTCTTTTGTTGACTTTCTTCATAACGTTGAATTAAAAATAAACACTCATAGACATCGCCTTTCCAGTATTGTGACCTTCCTTTTGCCTGAAAGAAATGACGCCTCCCTCCAGCAAACCTTTCCAGCAGTGTTCCAAGATCGGCGTGAGAGAACCCTGGATATCCAGAGGATGGTCTAAACAGGCAGCAGCTCGGCCTCGGGCGCTGTTAAACGATAATAAGAGCATTTGACTCGGCAGAGCAAGGCTACAGGTCGGGTCTTATGCTGATCAGATCCAACCAGGTCACAGACAAGGATTCGGAAGGGGATCGGGTCGTTTCCACAAGGACAAGCCGTTGAACGGCTTTCTTCAAGCTACGAAAAAAGCAGCCGCTCCATAGGTGTCACCAGCCAATCGATCAATTCCCTCACCGATCGACCAACCGACCAACCGATCGACCGATGGTCACCTCCCTGTAACAAAGCGGTCTTACAGCACTGGGCGGTGGAGCTATTAGATATGTGTAGCTTTAAGGCTGAATGACAGGGTTTTGTTGGCTGATGGAACATGTGATCAACCGCAGAGACGACGGCTCCCCCAGACTTTGACCTTTATCTTCACAAGACCAAAACCTTCTGATGGAGTCAACAGCATGGCTGAGGGTCTTCGCCCTCATCTTTTGCATTCGCAGCGTCCAGGCAGCATCAGGTGACCTTGGCTCACAACACTGTTTGTTTGGCTTTCGTGTGCGTTCTGATGACCGATGGTGTTTACTTTTCGATTTCGGTTTTGTACGGCACTCTAAAATCTAAAACGACGGACATTTGGAGTCGCGCGAGGGTAGCAACCGCTAATGTTTATTTTGTTGACAAACCGATAGGAAATGGGAATATAGTGTGGCTTCGCCTTTGCCGGCAAGCTTTGCGTATGAGCATGTAATAAGCTGCTGGAAATTCCGGTGTGATGTTGACGCAAGATGGGAATTGCCGGTGACCACGCGTCAAAAAACAATCCCCTGCGTCACTGTGGATGACAGAACCGAACCGATTTGATCTTTTGCACCCTCCCAGTCTTTCTGGACCGCAGCAGGGCTCACGACATCCTGGTCCGGACTCGGAGGTATAACTCGGGTTGGTTCGAGGAGTTGCAGAAGGGGGATCTGAAGAGGGAGTGCCTGGAGGAGCTCTGCTCCTACGAGGAGGCCCGCGAGGTGTTCGAGGACGCCGAAACCACGGTCAGTCTGCGGCGTGCGTTCCTTAGGCTCGCTACTGCACGACTCAAACACCAAATGAATCTGGAAAGTTTCTTTCAAATAGGGTCGCAAAAGCCAACTGAAAAAATTAAAAATGCAATTGAGGTAAGGAGCTGCAAGTTAATTCAGAAACCACCAAAAAGACAAATGCACTACACATCTAATAAAACACGCAAATGTAGAAAGGCAACAATAATAAGGGAAATGAACACAATTAAAAATAAATGCATTACTTTTCTGAAACTAAATAAATAAACAAAAAAAGGTAATTCATTGATTAATTATTAAATTCAAGAGAAGAAAGGCAGAGCAGAGGACAAAGTGGTGGAAGCTGAAAAGGGTTTTCAGGGAGGAGTTGAGAAGGAGAGCTTCCAGATGATTGGACAACAACAGCTAGTGTTATCAAGGAGACAGGCAGAAGAGTACTTGGTGTGTCATCTGGAAGGAAAGTAGATGAGGAGATTTGGTGGCGGAATGAAGAAGTGCAGGAGTTTATACAGAGAATGCGGTTAACAAAGAAGAAGTGAAACACTGAGAGGACTGAAGAGAACAGACAGGAGTTCAGGGAGATGCGGCGAAAGGTAAAGATAGAGGTAGCAAAGGCAAAACAAAGGGCTTATGATGACTTGTATGCTCGGTTGGATAGTAAGGAGGGTGAAAATGATCTATACAGGTTGGCGAAACAGAGAGATAAAGATGGAAAGGATGTACAACAGGTCCGGGTGATAAAGGACAGAGAGGGGAATGTATTGACAGATGCTAGAAGAGTGATGGGAAGATGGGAAGAGTACTTTGAAGAGCTGGTGAATAAGGAAAATGAAAGTGAAGGAGGGCTAGAGGAAGTAACTACTGTAGACCACAAACTAGCAGAGATTAGTAAAAGTGAAGTGAGGAAGGCATTGAAGAGGACGAAGAGTGGAAAAGCAGTTGGTCCTGATGATATACCTGTGGAGGTGTGGAAGTGTCTAGGAGAGGCAGCGGTAGATTTCCTGACTAGATTATTCAACAGGATCTTAGAGAGTGAGAAGATGCCTGAAGAATGGAGACAAAGTGTGATGGTGCCTATTTTTAAGAATAAAGGGGATGTGCAGAATTGCAGCAACTATAGAGGGATTAAGTTGATGAGCCATACAATGAAGTTATGGGAAAGAGTAGTGGAAACTAGACTGAGAGCAGAAGTCAGCATTTGTGAACAGCAGTATGGCTTCATGCCTAGGAAGAGTACTACAGATGCAGTATTTGCGTTGAGAATGCTAACAGAAAAGTACAGAGAAGGCCAGAGGGAGCTGCATTGCGTTTTTGTAGACCAAGAAAAAGCATATGACAGGGTACCAAGAGAGGAGCTCTGGTATTGTATGAGGAAGTCTGGAGTGACAGAGAAGTATGTTAGACTGGTGCAGGACATGTATGCTCGCTGTGAGACACTGGTACGGTGTGCTGTAGGGGTAACAGAGAAGTTCAAGGTGGAGGTGGGAGACGCTTACGTTTGAATTGACAGCTTACGTGCAAAAACTCGTGCCTTGTCAAGGTCTGACCTGCCGACATTTATATCTATAATCATTCATTTATAATAATGTTTACACTCTTCCTATCGGCACAAATCCAAATGCACCGCGGACAGCAAAGCAGTCATTTCAGCGTTCAGGGAAACACGTTTCTACACTGTGCATGTGACCATAAACGCTTTGAATCTTGAATCTACATGTTTTGTCATCAAACTCGCGTTTATCTCGTCAATGTCTCATCGTCAGGAAAACAAAAACAACACAGATGGATGTGAATACCCAATAAAAACCTCTTGTGGACGACTAAATTCATCAGAAACATGTTATACAGTACATCTAGAGATGTTAACACTGATGTTGTTTCTGTTTCTGGAAAAGAATAATAACCAATGCTCACCCTTGTACATTTGTGTCCTGCAGAATGAGTTTTGGAAGACCTACATTGGTGAGATTTCAGACGGCGAAGCTGCTGCCAACCAGGAGCAACATCTGAAAGCTGATAACACGCTATACTGTCATAACATAGAGTACATAACAGAGTGAGATTTTGGTGACGTGATAGTTATCTGTATGGAATTAGATGTCAGTTTCTCACATGGTCAGCCGGCACCACTTGGATCGCCGAAACCCGAACCCGCCGAGAAGAATAACGTTTTCGCTGTTTGTGGATGTCAGTGCCTGACAGCTGCCAGTCCAACCCCTGTATGAACGGCGGCAGCTGCTCCTTCACCGCCGAGTCCTTCACCTGCTTCTGCCCGCCCTACTTCAGTGGACTCAGCTGCGAGCAGGGTGAGATTATCACACCGACGCCTTCTGGGAGGTGAAACCTCGAGCTTTTCACTTGTTTGGCTCCACAACACGATGCTCAGTAATCTTGCAATTATAAAAACATTAATTAATTAATGTTAAATTAATTTTTATGAGGAGGTCTGGAGTGGCAGAGAACTATGCTAGACTGGTGCAGGACATGTATGCTAGCTGTGAGACACTGGTACGGTGTGCTGTAGGGGTAACAGAGAAGTTCAAGGTGGAGGTGGGACTCCATCAGGGATCAGCTCTGAACCCCTTCTTGTTCGCAATGGTGATGGACAGGCTGACAGATGAGGTTAGACAGGAATCCCAATGGACCATGATGTTTGCGGATGACATTGTGATCTGTAGTGCGAGCAGACAACAGGTAGAGGAACATCTAGAGAGGTGGAGGTATGCTCTGGAAAGGAGAGGAATGAAAGTTAGTCGCAGAAAGACAGAATATATGTGTGTGAATGAGAGGAACTCGGGTGGAACGGTGAGGCTACAGGGAGTGGAGATCAAGAAGCTGGAGGATTTCAGGTACTTAGGGTCAACAGTCCAGAGGGTAGGAGAGTGTGGAAAAGAGGTGAAGAGACGGGTCCAAGCAGGTTGGAATGGGTGGAGAAAAGTGTCAGGGGTACCAAGAGATAGAAGAACATCAGCCAGAATAAAAGGAAAGGTGTACAAGACAGTGGTGAGACCAGCGATGATGTTTGGACTAGAAACTGTTCCAATGACCAAAAGACAGCAGGCAGAACTAGAGGTTGCAGAGATGAAGATGTTGAGGTTCTCTTTGGGAGTGACCAGGATGGAGAGGATCAGGAATGAGTCCATCAGAGGAACGGCACATGTTAGATGTTTTGGAGAGAAGGTCAGAGAAGCCAGCCTGAGATGGTTGGGTCATGGACAGAGGAGGGATAGAGAAGATATTGGTAGACGGATGCTGGAATTGGAGCTGCCAGGCAGGAGGTCTGGAGGAAGACCAAAGAGAAGATTTATGGACGTCGTGAGAGAAGATATGAAGGTAGTTGGAGTGAGAGAGGAGGATCCAGAGGATAGGGTTAGATGGAGGAAGTGGACTCGCTGTGGCGACACCTGACGGGAAAAACTGAAAGAAGAGGAAGAAGAAGACGTTCACTCTGCGCAAAGTCGACACTCTTCTTCCTCAGCGGTTTGTGAGGAAGCAAACTACAAATGTTTTCATCTCACCGACGTGGCTGGAGGTCCTGTGGTGCAGGAGGGTCTTCTGAGATCCAGACCTGTGAATGGTTGGAACGATGAGATATACACAGGATACATAGGAACACACATATTTATGTATCCAGGTGGTCGTCACTTAAAAACATACTTGGTTAACCAAGACAGCACCGGCAGCGGAGCTGTACTCATGCAAATATAAACATTAAAGAAAAAGAAAAGGTAAAATAGTTCAGAACAAATGCCCTACAGGTCTATTTATGCAAATATGAACATTATAGAAAGGATACAGTATAATTTGTCTGTATTCATGCAAATATAAACATTAAAAAAAGGTCAAATAATACAGTAGAAACCGTCCATATGCATGCAAATACTGTACAGTATACATATAATATATATATATATATGTATATATATATATATATATATATATATATATATATATACATATATATATATATATATATATATATATTATATGTAAGGAGCTCCACTGAACACCAGGAGGTCTTTTCTACCTGAGGCTATCAGACTTTTCAATTCCTCTTCCTTCAGCCGCAGGGAATCTTCAAATCTTTGTACTTTTTAAGACCTTAAAACACTTGATAGCCTTAACTTTGACACTTTATATTTTATTGTATTTCTTATTCTCCCTCCTTCCTATTATCTATTATTGTTATGTTTTTGCTTGAAACTCTGACACAACAATTTCCTTGGGGATAAATAAAGTTGTTCTTATCTTATCTTATCTTATCTTATCTTATCTTATCTTATCTTATCTTATATTATCTTATATATGCAAATACAGTATGTGCTGCACTGGATAAACATTGTAGTGACCACACAAGATGTCGGCCATGTTGTCCGTCGTCAGGCGCCGTTTCGCTCATTGACAAATTATAAATCATAACTTAACGACGGAGCCGTTGGGACGCCGCACACACACGAGTGTGTACATATATAATGTACACACACACACACAACCGTGAACAGCATTGCGGACCCTTTCGATGGTTGCATCTTCTGATCCAGCAGGAATCCTCTTTGGCTTTCTGAATCCCAGACACGGGACGTTTAGATGACGTGGAACCAACACATTTGGAGGATTATAATTTCCCGGTGTTTCAGATGATCGGGCCGTCAACAGCAGCTGCCTGGTGGACAACGGAGGCTGCGAGCACTTCTGCAACGAAGGCGACGGAGGCTGGAGGTTAAACTGCTCGTGCGCCGATGATTACTCCCTGCATGATAACGGGATGAACTGTGTGCCAGACGGTGAGGAAGGAGATGTGGATATTTGCAATTTATGATTCGGGGGGGGATTTTACACCTCCATCATTATCAGTTATTTTCTCGCTCCAGAGCTATTTGTGTGCGGAATGGTTCCCGCCGCTAAATCGGAAACTCGGATCGTGGGAGGGGCGGAGTGTCCCAAAGGTGAATGTCCCTGGCAGGTAGGACTCCTTCAAGGGAACGCTTGACCTCATTTCGACCGTTAGACGTGTCCGGTTACGGTGAAAGCGGAGGTTCTGGTTAGATCCGGCGTGTTTGCAGGTGCTGCTGGTCTACAAAGGACAGGGCCTCTGCGGTGGCATGATTTACAAACCCACCTGGATCTTAACAGCGTCCCACTGCCTGGAGGACCTGGATGCTCGGTTCCTCACAGTGGTTGCAGGTGCCTGAAGCATTTCTATCTCATTTTGAAAGTTTTTTAATGTTAATTTTCCTTTACCCAGTTTTAAAACGCTGAAAAATGACCTTAATTTTCTAAATGAACATATATTTCTTTTCCACTCTGTTCATTCTTATCCACGATGTCGTTGTTGTTGTTGTTGTTGTTGTTCTCTCTGCTGTCTATTTATTTGTGGACGTCTTTTGCTCTTCTAATTTTCTCTCCATCTACATTTATATATTACAATGCTGTGACAAAAGTATTTCCCCTATGGGAATCAACAAAGTTTGTCTTGTCTTGTCTTGTCTTATACATGATTTCAGGGAAAAGTAAAGACTTTTATAAATATTTCTCAATCAAAACAGTAAAAATGACCTGAAATCAGTAAATAGAACGACTGCAAAATAACATACATGACTATTAAAAACAAATAAATGTATATTTATCACTGTAAATAAGTAGCAAACTAATGAATAACAATTTCTTGTGATTAAATCATGGCAAGGGAAAATATCAATCCTTAAGATAAGATAAGATTAAGTTTATTGATCCCAAAGGGGAAATTCTTTTGTTAAAGTGTCAATAAATATGAATATAAATATAAATGAAGAGACAATTAGGAGACGGTTGAATTAGAAGACAGTTAGTTATATTTCTATAAGTCTTTACTTTTTCCTGAAATCATGTATAAGATAAGATAAACTTTATTGATCTCCACAGAAATACTTTGGTCACAGAAGCGTGACAGTTCTCAGTGTCAATCCATATGAATATAAATAAAGACACAATTAGAAAAAGCAAAAGAATAAATAGACGACAGAGAGAACAACAAAAACATCGAGGATGAGAACGGACAGCGAGGGTAAAAAATAGTGACAATAATAATGACGAGAATAAAAGAAATAAACCGAAACAGGCAGGATACGAGTGGGCTGAGAGCGGCGAGGATAAAACAAGCCGTCGGACGCTCCGGGCCGCACCGACCGATATTTGTTTCCCTGCCGGCTTCCTGCAGGCGAGCACGACACGACGGTGAAGGAGGGGACGGAGCAGTACCTTCAGGTGGCCGAGATCTTCATGCACGAGAATTACAACACCGCCAACGTTGACAACGACATCGCCTTGCTACGTCTGGCATCGCCCGTCGTTTACACCGAGTTCGCGTATCCGGCCTGCCTGCCGACGAAGTCGCTGGCGGAGGGCGAACTCTGGTCCGTGGCCTATCATACGGTGAGCGGCTGGGGGAAGCGTTTGGAAGACGGGCCCGTCTCGCCGGTGCTGCGCCGCTTGAAAGTGCCTCGCATCCGGACGCAGCAGTGCGTCGAGGAGAGCGGCGTCAACCTGACCGAGAACATGTTCTGCGCCGGATACATCGAGGGCCTGCAGGACTCGTGTAAAGGTGACAGCGGCGGCCCGCTGGTGACGGTTTACAAGGATACGGTCTTCCTGCTGGGGATCGTGAGCTGGGGGAGGGGCTGCGCCAGGAAAGGAGACTACGGCATCTACACCCGCGTGTCCAACTACCTGCCCTGGATCCACCGACACGCCGTCCGACCTCGCGACGCCGACGTCACCGAGGCTCCCACGCTCAACCGGACGACCGCAAGACCACAAATCTGAGGTCTCGTTCTTTAGAAAACATTTCAGGTCGCGGAAACGCTAAAAACGCCCCCAACGTGGGAATGTTCCCCAAAAGTTATTGAACGCCGTCGACCCTCTGAAGCCCTTAAGCCCAGAATTAATGACGACTTATGGGATAGTTTTAGGGTAAGAAAGAAAAGTTGCGATTCTTTTATATAACTTTCTACACAGTGCGGTGGCCCAGGCGAGATTTTAAATGGCGTCCTCTTCATCGGCAATGTACATGCACTCATATTCGAAATTCAATTGCATCTTTTGAGCCATTATCTTTCATTTATTAACAAAAAAAACAAACAAGAAACGCAATATAAATACACGAACCACAAACCAAAAACCCTGTGAATGAGTGATTTGATAACAATGGGAATAGTAATAGTAATAAATAACTATTATACTATTTGGTATTATCATTTGTAGAAAAATCAGTTTGGCCTTAGTTTACATTTAAATCAACGTCGGTTCTCCATTTTTTTTAATAGGAACTACATTTAATATATTTGTATTGAAGGTACATTTTTTCCCAGTTTAGTTGCCCCCCTGGAGGCCACGGCAACCTGTGCATTTGCCAACACTGGTAAACATGACCGGACCAACGGTATTGCAATTTGTCTTAAATAATAAAATAACATCTTGCTACTCCCGCAAACCAACATTAATTTCAGTGTTTATTTTGTCCGAACGTGATGTTAGACGGCCCTGAATAAAACAATTGGGTCAGAAACCTGAAGTGTGTCTCGCGAACAAATACGGTTATGTTCGACCAATGTTTTTTTCAATTTTTTTTTTGGTCCCAAAAATACCAAATCTAAAATCCGCCAGAACTCGGTCTTTGCAAAGAGTCAAAGCACCTTTTTCATGACAATGCAATGCCAGCAGTAATTCAAGACCGAGAACATTGTTTTTTTTATATTTATACCCCTGCTGAGGGAAATGCTTTTCTAGACTTCTCATATAGAGTTAGAAAGACAGACTTTGGTGAAAAATGATAGGCGTTGCCCCTCAAACAACCAGCCGAAGCAGAAGTTTCAGGGGAACCCATCGCTGCACCGAAAAAAGAAAGCCTGAAAGGAGATGCAACTCCAGAAGGACTTGATCATTCAAACACCTCAGATGAGTATTGGACTTTGCTTGATAGACCTTCGGCGTATTTACCGCTTTACCATCTAACAACCTTTCAGGTTCTCACAGATCACACGCTTTGCTGTCAACGGCCGCACTCTTCACAAATATGGACACAAACTGTGAAGTAATGATAATATCCAAAGTCACAGTTCAAGAGCGGCACGTGACGGCAAAGTAAAGTACCAAGAAACCAATGAAAAGTCTGAATATCTAAAGAGTCGAGTTTGCGACTCGGGAGTCTCCGACGGCAGAACGGGAGCCGAATCGTTCTCTTTCCGAGAATCGGCTCAGAACCTTCACTTGTGAGAAGGCCGGTCGGGTCCAGGCCGCCGTGGGTTTCCTCCGCTGAGGAACTTCCACCGGAGCTCCTCTCCAAGGCCTCCCATCTGCTCTCGGAGTTTACAGTACGCCTGGTGTTTGCGCGTCCACCTCCCTATCTCCAGTGTACACTCTGCACGCTATGTTTACTTATTGTGGGCAGAATCAGCGCTGACCTTTACAGACTGTTAATGAAAAGCCAGGAAGAGGTTAAGATGGACGACCGACCTCGACCTGGCCCGCGGGAGGGCGGGTCCCGGACAAGTCCTGAAGAAATCTGCGGGACCATCACCTTCTGCGTGAATACAAGATGGTTCCCAAGGGCTGCGTCGTCTGGTGTTGCCTGGCTCTCGTCGCCGCTGCCGCAGGTCTGTTTCCTCAAACATCCAGAATATGAACGAAGGCCATCTAGAGCAGAATTTAGCAAGAAGTTGGGCTTAATATTCCAGTGTGAAATTTGAAAATTTGTTTTCTGGTTAGCTTTTAAAGCAAACCTTTACAATTCTATTTTTGAAGATGTGCAAGTGTCTGACAGGCTCCACAGTGAACAGACAGGTGTGAAACTGTGTCTCAATGTGTTTGTTATTGATGCTAAACTCAAAAGATCTGCACAGTTGATGCGTGTTCAGCATAAGACGTGCGTCTTATGTTGAATACCAACCTGCATGTTTTGTTGCTGTCAGTGTTTGTTGAGAAGCGAGATGCTGACAGCGTCCTGCCGCGGCGGCGGCGGGCCAACAGCGGCTTCCTGGAGGAGCTGAAACAAGGAAACCTTGAGCGTGAGTGCGTGGAGGAGATCTGTGATTACGAGGAGGCGCGGGAGGTCTTCGAGGACAATGACAAGACGGTCAGTCCAAAAGCACGCCAAGACCAGCAATATATTCAACATGCGCATTATTATGCAGGATAAATCAGCGGTAAATTAGAACCGGTGGATGTTTTTTATGGATGTTACACGGATGTGGTTTTTTTTTTCCCGACATGCTAATTTTAATGACTCGTAATCCTGGAATAGAATCATAAATTCTACTGTCGTAACTGGCGGGGAGAAAAATCCAACATATGACGGCAGCGTGATTTTAAAATGGATTGATCTGCCCGAGACATTTCATTTACACAATGACGTTCACCAAGAAGGTGACGTCACACAGAAATGATCAACGTGACGGAATAAAAAAAAACAACAATGGACGCCTCGTGTGTTTATAAGAGTTAAATCCCTTGTGATTTGTTTGTTGTGTTTCCGCAGAGGCAGTTCTGGTCGACGTATCAAAGTGAGTAACATCTGGATTTAAAGTTTAACACCTGAGCCGAGCGCTCATTGTGACTTACTGCAAAAAACCACCCAAGTAACTGAACACAAACAAACTATGTCTAAAATACGTTGAAAGATAGATAATAAATATGGTAATCTGTAAAGAGTTGCACTGAAAAACAAAATTCAAACTTGAAGTTGTTCATAATTGTTATAAAGATGGCAATTAAAATGTGGTTAATTTGCTGAAAAGGCACCTCTGATAAAAGCAAGACAACACTTTGAAACTGCTGGAATAAAAGAGTCACGACATTTAATGTCAGTATATTTGAACACCTTTTACAAAGACGTTTTTCTGAAAGTTGAAGTAAAAAAACAACTTTTCAATCCACCCCATTTGCAGTTTTAATGTATGAAATAAAACTTTTCTATGATGTATATGTGTGTAATTGCATGCTGATGTATGTTTAAAGAATTAAAAACGTCCGTTATTTCGCCTTGTTTCGGCGTATTGATCTGTTTGCAGAACTCGATCAATCATTTCAAAGCCGCTGATGAAGCTAATTGATTCTTTGAGCGTAGAGTTATTGATTTTGCATTCGGTCCTTCGGATTCTGGGGTTTGACTCTGGCCTCACCTGCAGGTCGCGACCCCTGCCAGGTCAACCCGTGTCAGAACAACGGGTCTTGCCTGCTTCTGGGGACCTCGTACCAATGTCGCTGCGCCGAAGGCTTCGAGGGCCGACGCTGCCAGATCGGTACGACAATAATTTCCCGTTGAAAGTAACCCCGACGCGATCGCGGCGTTAAACATCTCTTTGTCTTCTCAGCGTTCGAAGACTCGCTGAAGTGTCTCTACAAGAATGGACTGTGTCAGCATTTCTGCGACGGCTCAGGCGAGCGCCGGAAATGCTCCTGCGCCGACGGATTCGTTCTGGGAGAAGATGGACGCGAATGTGTTGCTCAGGGTGACGAGCTCAAGTTACAGAAATCTGCCGGTTCAAATATAGAAATGGCGATGGCTTCTAGCTGCTTCCAGGGGGTGTTTTTGATTCCTCCATGGAAAGGAAACGCTAAAAACACCCCCAACGTGGGAATGTTCCCCAAAAGTCATAGAACGCCGTCAACCCTCTGAAGCCCTTAAGTCCAAAATTAATGACAACTTATGGGATAGTTTTAGGGTAAGAAAGAAAAGTTGCAATTGTTTTATATAACTTTTGAAACATTCGAAATTCAATAGCATCTTTTGAGCCATTATCTTTCATTTATTAACAAAAAAAAACAAGAAACGCAATATAAATACATGAACCACAAACCAAAAACCCTGTGAATAAGTAATTTGATAACAATGATAATAATAATAGTAATAAATTACTGTTATACTATTTAGTATTATCATTTGTAGAAAAATCAGTTTGGCCTTAGTTTACATTTAAATCAACGTGGGTTCTCCATTTTAGTTAATAGGAACTACATTTACTATAATTATATTGAAGGTACATTTTTCCCCAGTTTAGTTGCCCCCCTGGAGGCCACGGCAACCTTTGCATTTGCCAACATTGACAAACTGACGGCCAAAAAGCTACGCTTTACACGAACATACGGCACGACCGCCTCCAGTCAGTACATCACAGGGGAAACTTCAAGTCAAGCCGGACATCTTCTCTGAGGAACCGATGGAAAGACATTTTTCATGACCTCTTCTTCTCTTGTGGGCTTTCCCACAGCGAGTTAACCTTCTCCATCTCACCCTCTTCTCTGGATCCTCCTCTCTCACACCAACTACCTTCATCTCCTCTCTCACGACCTCCATCCATCTTCTCTCTGGTCTTCCTCTAGACCTCCAATTCCAGCATCGGTTTACCAATATCTTCACTCTCCCTCCTCTGTCCATGACCCAACCATCTCTGACCTTCTCTCCAAAACATCTACCATGTAGTGTCACTCTGATGGACTCATTCCTGATCCTCTCCATCCTGGTCGCTCCCAAAGAGAACCTCAGCATCTGTCGTTTTGTCTTTGTCAGTGTTTGTAGATCATCTCCCCACCGTCTCCTCCATCTTTCCTTTCCTTCTGGCTTCTGTTCTTCTATCTCTTCGTACCCCCGACATTTTTCTCGACCCCTTCCGACCTCCTTGAACCCGTTTCCTCACCTCTTCTCCACGCTCTCCTCCGCTCTGGACTGTTGACCCCAAGTACTTGAAATCCTCCAGCTTCTTGATCTCCACTCCCTGTAGCCTCAGCGTTCCACCTGGGTTCCTCTCATTCACATGTAGCCCATCTCACCTAAGGACACAAAAACACCCTGAAGTCATACGTATGTCAAGAAGTGGAACTCCAGTCATGGCCAAAAGTTTTGAGAAACTTATCAACATCAGAACTCTCTATTGTGTTTTTCCTCCAATCCCAGTTCAAATATTTGATGCTGCATCCACCCAATGTCCGTCTGCTGTATCTTCTAAGTTTGATGTGCATTTGGTTTCGCAGTGGAGTTCCCTTGCGGTCAGCTGGCGCCAGCTGCGAACCAGAGCTTTGAGGGTCAAACCAGACTGGTGGGACATAACCACTGTCCCAGAGGACAGTGTCCCTGGCAGGTGAATGCTTCTGCAGATTGTTTTGTGCGTTGTGAGTTTCCAAGGTCAAGCCTTGATACCCCGGGTTTGTTTGTCCAAACAACGAGTCCTCAACCGGACTGAGGTCTGGGGAACGTGGAGGCCAAGTCAGCATCTGATTGTCGTCATCCCTCAGACACCTTTTACCAGGAAGCAGGTTCCCGGTTAAAGAGGCAACCGGAATTGGTCGTTCAACAATAAGTGTGCCTCAGTGTTTATGTTCCTGCTACATTTTGAAGTACCAGAAGAAAACTGTCACCTTAGCTTCCCACGGTGAATCCTTGCGCCGTGTCTCCCCCATGGGAGCGACCACGACCAAACAAATTGAGGAATGATCTGTCGCGCCGCGCATTTGGAAGATCATGTGCCGATCCACCGTCAGTGGACCGGGTCTGGCCTGAGCCTACACAGTTCCATATCCCAGACGAACATCTGAGAAGCTCTTCCGTTCCTGTCCCTTTCAGGTTCTGGTCCAAGTGAACGGGACGAGTCAGTGCGGCGGCGCCCTGATCCATCCAGACTGGGTCATCACCGCAGCTCACTGCGTTCACGGCAGCAACCTCACTGTGGTAGCAGGTAAAGTCTTCTCGCATCACCAAACCTGCCGCGTGTCTCCATCTACATCGGCTGCCATTCCAGGTGAACACGACCTGGACGCCGACGACGGAACGGAGCAGAGAATCCCCGTTTCCATGGCGATCGCTCACGACGGCTACGACCCGGCCACGGGCGAGCGCGACGTGGCCGTGCTGCGCCTGAACGGCAGCGTGGCCTTGAACCGCCACGCCGTCCCGGTGTGCCTGCCCACCAGAGACTTTGTGGAGCGCGAGCTGCTGATGGTGCGCTATCACACGGTGTCCGGCTGGGGCAGAAGGACGTCCGGAGGTAATCCGGCGGACGCCGACCACGCCGTGACGTCCCCCGTCCTCCGTAAAATGTCCGTCCCCATCATCGACAGAGCCCGGTGCTCCCAGAAAGCCCGGCTGAACGTGACGGCTGACATGATGTGTGCCGGGTATTTGGACGGAACGCAGGAAAGCTGCCGTGGAGACGACGGCAGCCCGCTGGTCACTCCTTACGGCGCCACTCATTTCCTCTTGGGTGTGGTCGGCTGGGGCCGCGGCTGCGCGGAGCCCGGGTATTATGGGGTGTACGCTAACATCGCCAACTTTGTGGACTGGGTGAGGGCCGCCATGAAGGATCCACCCGCGGCCAAGGACGAGGAGGTCCTGGACGTGTTGCAGCAGAAAATTATTTAAGCCGGACAATGATTCACATTTTGTTGAAGTCAGTGTAAATCTTCCAGTTTGATTTTGATTCCGAGATGTGAAAATATAAAAATAAAGACGACTCACCGATCGATGATTGTTCTTCCATCCTTGTACTTTAGGAAGCGACTGCCACGTGAAGATAGAAACGAGCGCTCGGATAAAACAGGGAGTTTGTTCCAGAAATAAACGAATAAAGAAATAAACTTTTCTGTAGGAATAAATCAACCACTTATTTATATGCTTTAGACTCACATTTCATGATGTCTCAATTGAATATTGACATTTTGTTTTGCTTAATAATTTACGTGTTTATACCCACAGAGAGCAGATGTTGTCAGCCAAATGTATGATTAATCAGCAAGTGCCAGATAACAGCTAGACATTATAATGGACATGATAAGCATGATGGGGCGCTTCTGGAGAGAGAGTGAATGGTTATTGATCTTCATACGTGGCTCTGCGATCAATCGTCGATCGGTCCGGGTTGCTCTCGCCTGTCACCCAATGACAGCTGAGAAAGGCTTGAGCATCACCGCTAACCTGAAAGCGAGATTAGCCAGCGTCCCCGAGACCCCAAGTGTAGCATAGCAGTATCTAAGATGCCTATTCAACACGTCCTGACTCCGGCCAATTCAACAAGATCCAATCGATCGATCGATCGATCAATCAATACGAGTGACTATGAGCTCAATGGTTCACTGGATGAATGAAGCTCAAACGGTCAAAGTATTTGTATTCTAATATTCAGGGGAGACAGTTGGACTGAATGACCCATCTTGTAAATCAGGAGATATCTGTATTTTTGTGGCTTTGCTGTGGTCATCAGATGTTTTATTGCGAATTAAGTCGTGTGGGCCATGTCTGCATGCACGTACGTGGAGATGTTCACCATCTCATTCCTTACATACAATGATTTCCCTTCGTCCCACTAAGCTCTCGAACCGGCTTTCATAACAATGGCAGATTTGATCCTTTTGCTTATTTGAAATACCACATCATGAACCTAGACTGTGGAAAAGAGATGAAGAGACGAGTTCAAGCAGGTTGGACTGGCTGGAGAAAAGTATCAGATGGTTCGATGCGATAGAAGACTTTCAGCCAGAAGGAAAGGAAATGTGTACAAGTCAGTGGTGAGACCAGCGATGATGTTTGGACTAGAAACTGTTCCAATGACCAAAAGACAGCAGGCAGAACTAGAGGTTGCAGAGATGAAGATGTTGAGGTTCTCTTTGGGAGTGACCAGGATGGAGAGGATCAGGAATGAGTCTATCAGAGGAACAGCACATGTTAGATGTTTTGGACTTAGACTGAGATGGTTGGGTCATGGACAGAGGAGGGATAGAGAATATATTGGTAGACGGATGCTGGAATTGGAGCTGCCAGGCAGGAGGTCTGGAGGAAGACCAAATAGAAGATTTATGGACGTCGTGAGAGAAGATATGAAGGTAGTTGGTGTGAGAGAGGAGGATCCAGAGAATAGGGTGAGATGGAGAAAGTTGATTTGCTGTGGTGACACCTGAAGGGAGAAGCCCAAAGGAAAAGAAGAATTTAACACAGAGGTGCAGGACATGTATGACCGAGACAAAGTGATGACTGAGATGGTTTGGACATGAACACTCCTCTGTTCATGTCTAAAGGTAGAACGTTGCTGAAGGTTGCCTGGCAGGAGGTCCAGAGGAAGACCAGAGAGAAGATTTATGGACATAGTGAGAGAAGATATGAAGGTAGTTTGTGTGAGAGAGGAGTTGAGGAAAAACCCTCTCTGAAGTGAGGAGGGGCCTCAGACACAACCTTTCACAAACCTATAACGCCGAACCGGGATCAACACCGAGAAGGACCAGGCCTATCTGCCTGGAAGGACCCACCACCAGAACCAGCACCTGGCAACTCCCACCTGAGCCTCAGGCCATGAGATCCAACAGGTTTCAATCCTCTGGTTCACATTCACCTTCTCACATTCCACTCCAGGTGGATCCCCAAGAGTTGTACCTTTGTCCCGTCCTAAGGACGCCCGCATCAGCAAAACCCCCTGAGCCCCGTTTCTGAGGATCAACTCTGCCATCTGCATCATGAGACCTGGACCCGCCCACAACCCTGGCGGTTGAATAACATCAGAAGCATCTGGGATGAGGGCAGAAACATCTTCAAGTCCAGCCGGCACAAGGAGAAGAGTTTGAGAAGACCTGGATGACTCATTTGGAGGAATATTAAAATAGTCCTATCGTTTCAACTATGACTGTTGAACTGCGAGCAGTGCTGGACCATCAGGTTCTGACCCTCTTGGCCTTCAACTTCCCGACTCTCTCTTTGTCTTTCCAGACAGAAGAGCGCCCACGCTGAGCTGGGATCCGTCCAGGGATCCTGCACCTGCGAAAGGCAGCGTTTCCCACTCGCCGTGCTTGCTCACGGTCCAATGTTGGCTTTCTGTAGATCATTTTTGGGCGCGTGTTGAGACGACTGCCGCGTGATTCGCCGCCCGATAAATAAAACCCGACCTGACCCGACAGTCACCGAGCACAAACTCGATCTTGAAAAGACGTTAAAATCGCCGAGGCGCTTTTTCCGGAATCAAAACGGCGGACGGTTACGTCGTTTTGTCTTTTCCCGAGCGCATTCGTGAGGTTAAGCATGTCCAGGTGTTACTCATCAATCGTAGATATAAACCTACGCCGACGGGTTGAGTCAAACATGTCACCACCCCCTCCGGGTCACTGGCCTCTCTCTCCTTCCTCTCTCCGCCGGCAGAATCCCTTCCGTCCGCACAGCGAACCGACGTCCCAGCAGCGCAGCTCAGCGTCCGGGGCCATGTTGTGGGTTCGCTGCCTTCCCCTCAGCTTCTTGCTGCTCGACCTGGCCGTCGCTCACGGTACGTTTGGATGAAGAGGAGGAGGAGGAGGAGGAGGGTAACAAGGAGGAATGTGCTATTGTTATCTTTATGATAACAATAGCCGTGGGTTGTGTGTTGAGTTTGGCGTCCGTGACGTAAGCACGGCTCCCGGTTATTGATAATGCAACCGACGGGCTTTTCTCCGATTCTTCTGATACCAGTTTCAACCCCCGCAAGACCAGTTTTTTGACAATGATTAACTTTAAAAGGTGCTCCGGACTCTCAACGCGGCACGGCTTCACGCTTAGCCTCGCATTCTGCTCCTTTTCAACATCCTCCGGTTTTTAAACGGCAAAAACCGCCTTTCGGACTCGGATTGCCAATTTTAATCGCGCTTTTGACACAGTTCACTATTTGAGCCAAACAAGTCGCAGCTAATGTCGTATTGGCTAAAGAGTCCTTGGGTGCGTTTTGTCGTGTGTTTGTTCAAAGTTATTCTGCAGGTAGAAAAAATTGAGGGTATTGTGGTGTAATTGTGGTGAATTTAAAATATTGTTTTTATATCTAAACCTGAGTTGTTGATACAGTCATTTAAACAGTAAGAAAATTAGAATTCAGACATGATTTTCTGAGACAATCATTGAGAACAAATGAATCTAAAATCAAACGTATGAAATCCATGGCGATTTGAATCACAACCTCCTAAAATGTGTTTATCACTGAGATAAAACGCGGTGGACTTTCTGTCAAATGTAAGGTTTTTCTCACGTGGTTTTGCCAGTTTTCTTGAATGAAAATGACGCCCTGCAAGTGCTTCGACCGCGGCAGAGACGAGCTAACAGCTTCCTGGAGGAGCTGAAGCAAGGAGACATGGAGAGGGAGTGTGTGGAGGAGAAATGCAGTTGGGAGGAGGCTCGGGAAATCTTCGAGGACGAGAAAAAGACGGTATTCAAGCCCTGCATCTTTGCACCGGCGCTTTACATTTGTTAAGGGATAAACGATAAGAGAATGCAATGGCCGTCTTTGAGCGGCTTAGCGGCAAAATCAAATACTTGCTCTTTAATTGTTGACTCCAAATAAAGCAAATTCCAGCTCAACTCCTCCTGAACCTCCATTTATCCAGATGCCACGACCTACTGAGGCTTTATCATTCAAATTTCTTTTCTTCTCTGCATTTTCAGAATGACTTCTGGGCAGTATACCTTGGTAAGGATTTCAAAACATAAAAAAAAAAAAACAGTTAAAAATAGTGAAACAAATGTGAGTGACCGTATAATATAGATTTGAAATGTGATTCAAATCGCCATGGATTTGTTGGGTTTGTTATATTATTACCATTTTCAAGTTGACGCTCAGCGGTGATCCTGCTTTGCCCACAGATGGAGACGCCTGCGAGTCCAAGCCCTGCATGAACGGAGGCCAATGCAAAGATGGGATCGGCAGCTACAGCTGCTACTGCCAGACCGGGTACAAGGGCTTCAACTGTGAAATAGGTACTCACAAAAACCGCTCTGGACATCCAGGCGGCTTAAGCTTAACCGCTTGTTGCGACTGAAGCGGCACATCCTGCGCCATCTGTCCGTCCGTCTAGTCTTTCGACGAGAAGCTTGGATCCCCGGCTGCTCGGGAGTCGTGTGACCGGGATCAAATATTCCCCGCAGGTGACGGGAAACCATGACATTCCGTCTCTTAGTAAAGCCACCCGGTTGCGTCGATGAAACTAGAAGGTTTGCCTGGAGGGCCGCCTGAGGAGGTGCATCCGTTCAAGATGCAGCCTCAAATGTGTGACATTGCAAGAATGATTAGAATAATGTTACTAGTGTGTAATGTTACAGCTTCACAAAACTCCAGCCAGAATCTGCCAAGTCCTGAAACATCTTCCCGCAATCCCAAAGAGTCAAGTCAGGCTACTGCAGTAACTTCTGGGCTCAGTGGACGATTCTGATGCAACTGAAAACCCTTGTTCTCCGTTTACCCCGAGGGCTATACTTTCCATGGCGGATATGAAAGATGTTTTGGGGGCTCAGACGTCCGGAAGGACGCTCAGATGCAACTCGTGCAATCTCTTGTTTCAGCTGGACTTGCTTGGTGTCTGGAAGATGTTTCGCCGGTCATCTAAGAGGCTTCATACAACTGAACGAGGGGCTTCAAGATTCTCCTCAAAATCTTCTTTTCATAGCAACTCGACCTGGTTTCTACACAACAACTCTCCCGTTTGCGTACCAACCCGACCCCGGCGCTCCTATTCAGAAGCAGCCGGAGAAGCCTCTCGGACGAGGTGGAACGTCTTCGAGGGAAGAGAATCGAGCCCAGTTGTTACGAAAAGAAGATTTTGACAAGAATTTGACCAGGACCTGGATGGCTCGGCGCCTCCACAGACACTAAACAAGTCCAGTTGGTCTGGCGAGTTCCACAACCCTGGCTGAAGGACAGCCTGCAGATCATGGGGAACACCATGACTCAATCCCTTACGGAGGAGTCCGCCGCACTCGTTCGCTGCCTCCGCTGATGAGACCTCCTCGTCCTCTTGGTCTTCAAGAGGCTCTACGGCCAAACCTGAACATCCTGACGTTATCTTACGCACCACCTGCCTCTGAACGGACAAAGGGTCCAGGAGGAGGAGTTCGGCAGTTGATATTGTGCTTTAACTCAGTTCACGATGGCCTGCGGGAAGGGGTTTGACAGGTGGATTTATAGGAATGTATTGTACCGGGTTCCAAACACATTATTTCAGAAACTTTGGTACTTCCTTGACTAACGCTAATTCTTATTTCTTTGGACCAAGTAATGCGGTGAAAGATTGTCCGCTTCCCGCTGGGCTTTGAGCCATTTTCATTTGTCCTTCCAGTCATTCCTGCCCTCTGTGAGATCAAAAATGGTGGCTGCGCTCATTACTGCAAAGTGGCCCGGGCAGAAGTTACGTGCTCCTGCGCCGATGGATATTTCTTGGACTTCGATGACAAGTCCTGCATCTCTAATGGTGAGCCAGAGTTCTAACCTCAAAACACTGAACTACAAAAAAAAAACAACATACGTACGGCTTCATGCAAAACAATCTAAATCAATAACAAAGTTTAAAATGGAAACTTTTAACATCGACTTTTTATTGACTTTTTTTTCCTTTGAGTCGAGTGTCGTGGGCCGAATCAAATCTTTCTCAAAATTTGAGATTTGCAAACAAAACCTTTGGATTTGTAAACTGAACCTCAGCCTTCAGCGACGATAGATTTACCGCCGGGCCGACTTTTTCTTCGCCAGGAGTTCATTTTTACCGTCGATGCCAATCTAAATTTGCAACTGTCTCAATCCAAAATGGTGATTCTTAGCAATTCATCTCATGATGTTTATCTTTAACCTTTGACCTCCCCTGAACTCTTGCAGAGCCCTTCAAATGCGGCGCCATCATCAGCTCAAACACACGGAGTATTTTGATTCCTCGGCCTGTGAACAGAACAGAGGAAACAGACACCTTTCTGAACCAAACAGACACCTTTCTGAACCAAACAGACACCTTTCTGAACCAAACGGAGTCCGGCATCAACCTAAATGCAACGTTGGAGGAATTTCTTGACCTCCTCAAGTCCAACAACAACACCAGAGAAAACCAGGAGGACACTCATGGCTCCAAAGGTTCGACCCGCATCGTCGGTGGACAGAATTGCAACCCTTCGGAGTGCCCGTGGCAGGTAGGGTGAACCCAACAAGAAAAGCGCTATTTCCCGTTGTCACAAACATGCTAAGTTACAGCGCGGTAATGAAAGACGTTGAAGCGAAGGAAGGTCAAGGCCAAAACTGTGATGCAGAGAATTATCACCTCCGGGATGACAAAGCGCGACCCATCAGAAGGAAGTGCATTTTGTTTTCAAACGTACCGTTGTGTGCCGCCAGGCTCTCCTCCTGGACAGGTACGGCGTTGGTTTCTGCGGCGGCACAATCCTCACCAATTACATCATCCTGACGGCGGCTCACTGTATGAACGAAACCAACTTCATGAGAGTGAGGCTCGGTAGGTGCTGCCGACCAACCGCATCAAAACCCTGGCGAGAAAAGACACTTCCGTTCTCACACCAAATGATAAGATTATGACGTCTACGAGAACACTGACTTGTTCCCTTTAGGCGCAGTTGAAAATGTTCCTCAAACTGCTTTTTTTTTTCGGACCTGCATGTCAAAAGCTTCTCTTGATTGATTCATCCTTATCTTGTGCTTGAACGCAGGGGAATTTGATATGTTGGCAAATGACGGCAGTGAACAGACACTCGAAGTACAAAGAGTCTTCATCCACAAAAGATACCTCAGGTCAACCAGCGACAACGACATCGCGCTCATCAAACTACGGAGCCCAATCATTTTCTCCAAATATAGACTGCCGGCGTGCCTTCCGGATACGATGTTTGCCGAGAAGGTGCCTCTCGCTCACGAATCCCTCTCGGAAACGTGCGCCGCCTCGCGTTGAACCGGCTCTCTTTCCCCGTGTGGCAGGTTTTAATGCAGCAGCCGGGCGGGCTGGTCAGCGGTTTCGGCCGTCTGGGCGAGGGCCGGCAGCAGTCCACCATCTTACAGCGCCTCAGCGTTCCTTACGTCGACCGCGACATCTGCATCGAATCCGCCAATTTACGCGTCACCACCAACATGTTCTGCGCCGGCTACGACAGGATGGCCAAGGACGCCTGTCAGGGCGACAGCGGCGGACCGCACGTGACAAAGTACGGCGACACCTACTTCGTCACCGGCATCGTGAGCTGGGGCGAAGGCTGCGCACGTCAAGGCAAATACGGCGTCTACACGCAAGTGTCCAAATATACCAGGTGGATCCGCGAAGGGATGAGTAAACTCATGACCCTCGACAGGGTGAGGAGGCAAAGCGGGGCTATTACACGGCTGTATCTGTAAAAATTAAAAAAAAAAGGCAGCAGTGTTGCCAAATAATTAATATGTTTGTTTCGCTATTTTGCCTGTGGTCAAATGTGCAATCGATAACGCATCAAGTTCCATCATGTACAATATGTAGATCCTATTGTGACACAGATAGGGATATCTTTTCAATGATCCTATCAGCTTCTAATGCTTGCCGGCATGTTCTTCCTCCCGATCACAACTTGGCATGAATCTTATGACCGTGTGGGGATTTTTATATCTTTTTTTTTTTTTTCTTCCTGCAAACTGTGCCCGGTTTTAAGTGATGTCACACATGTTGTTGTGTCAATAAATACAAGGGTCTTGCAACGGTACGTGTCACTCGTGTACATTCATTTCTCAAAAATAGCTTCATTTTTGTACCAAAGCGACACCGATTTTTCGGCGGCAGCGGGAGCAGCGTTACAAAAGATGTGGCCTACCTGCTTGCGTTACCCGTTTTTGAAATGACGTGCGCCGTTGGTCGATACGTTAGCGAACAGCGGCTCGGAGACACGAAGCTGCACAAGAGAGAATCCCTTCCTCCAGTTCGTACTGATAATTGAAAAACCTGCAAACACACACTGTCCCGCTAAAACTGCACAGTTCCTCAGGGTTCTATTGTTGGTCCTTCATGTTTCAAACATAACTATCAATATGTGACCAAAGTACAAGATGAAATCATTCAAAACTACGAGGGGATTTGAGATCTTATCGATATCGCGTTTGTTCAAAGCTCGATTTTATTTATTTTCTGTGCAATTGAAAACAAGTGGGGTCATTTATAAAATATGAAATACTCATGTGTGAATAATGTCATTTTTTAAATTCATTCCCCTGAGCTGATTCTGTAGCACAATTAAAAATCACAATGACACTGACTTTGCTGTTGTTGGTGGTGACGGTGTTGTTAAGTATTTGAGACATGAGAAATAATGCATGTGACCTCAGTCTGGAAACTTGCACGTGCTCTTTAAGTGTCCAAACCTTGGGTTCTGAAAAATTCTGCATTTTACATTTGCATTTACATTATGAACTGTTGCTTTCAAATATGTGGTCATATTGAAAAGTGTAAAATATAAGTTTTTGTGTGAACACTCTCAAAATGTAATGGGATTCTGGTCGTCGGCATCGAGGATTTGAACTTGGGACTTTTCACGAATGACGGGAGGAAAACTTGTAGTTTGAAGGATGACACTTTGTGACACTTCCATAGCTTCAGGGGTTCAGGAGCATCATATAGAGGAAATAAAAGAGGAACCATATGGAAATGGACGGGTGCAAGCAGAGGTCCCTGTATGGCTCTATTTTTACAGAGAGTGTCACTAACAATGATTTATTTAAAAACTAAATGAGGCACTGGAGTGTCCAGACATTAATCTAAATTTACCAGAACAGACGCAATCTGTATATTATTTCATTGTTTTCTACTTCTTTGTCACATATCGTTCCAGCCGTGGGATCAATACTAGACCTTCCTGTGTCATCAGATGACGTCCACAAAAGACGCCATATCATCGCAGTGTCCTTTAAGACCTTAATTCCTTAAAGACCTTAAGTCGAGGAGGTCCCAGAAGATTCTGGAACCCCTTGTTGTCTTAACTTCTTGTTGAAATTAAATTTTGGAATGGGCACACCTGCTGAAAACACCGTTTCAAAACATCTGGGTTTCGCTTAACTTTGAAAAGCAGCTTGTTTTTACATTTTCATGTCATGTTCTGTACACAGAGAAGCTGCACTTCACATATCTTGAGTCATTGGTTGCAATGATGACATTTGTTGGGTTCGAACAAACAGGTGGGTTTGAGGGTCGGCGTATATTTGATGAAACAAGGCCAAAGTCCACCGCGCAACTGTTGACTGAAGAACATTAACTCTTTGCTGAAACAGCTGGGATTTGATTCAAAGGTAATTACTTTTTAAGAGACACGGGATTTTTAGTTTCCTCCGCAAAAACACGAGAAGAACCCATGAACAAAGAGCTCGGCCTCAGTCCAGCGACGCATTTAGAATCAAACCACAAATCTGGCTGCTTGTTTTTCAAAATGTTATCAACTCACTTCATTTCAAACTGGATGTAGCTTCTCCTTCTGGGAGTCGCCTTATTTGTCTCATCTATTGACAGCTTGTGTGTGTGTGTGTGTGTGTGTGTGCGTGCGCGCGTGTGTTTGCGCACATTTGAGTGCTTGTGCGTGTGCACGTGAGTGTTCAATCGTTGTGATGGCAGACGGCATCATGTTGCTCCGTGGTCAGGCCACGCTTCCATGGCTCGCCTTCCTCATCTGCTTCCTCCAGGTGTCTTCCCAAGGAGACGGTAAGGCAGAGAACCTTCACTATTTGTCGGCCGCTGTGTGCAAATCGACTAAATAAACGAATGGAAGCGCCTATTCATTTGTAAAAAAATTCGGAAAAAATGCAAGTCTGAAATCAGATTGGTTGCCAAAATATGCTTTTTACAACATTGTGTATCAGAATGTCACGTTGATTATGTTGCCTAAATAATTTTAATGTTCTACGCGAAGCATTGGAAGTCACGAGTAGCCGCGGTGACCAAGTCTCGAACCGCTACGACCAGCTCTTTTTTTTCACAAGTATGAATGACCGATTTCTGACTTTCGACAGAAAAATCCCGTTTAGCTTCTATTGACGGCTGCCGAGCCGTCACACACTCACACCGGGTTTATTCCAAATGACCAGCGTGGTCGCTTCGCAATGATATTTTCTTATATATTATAAATTTGTATAGATATGTCAGTGTGTTATACAAGTGCTGGCCTCTGTGAGTGAGTGTGTGTGTGTTCTAACTCTGGGATGTCAATACGTGACCCCGGGTTTTCACCGTTTGGGATGCCGGTGGTCACTGTGTGTGTGTTCTGCTGCAGTGCGGATCCCAGCAGCAGGTCCCCACAGTGTGTTCCTCCGGTCGCGGCGGGCAAACCAGTTCCTTCTGGAGGAGATTCTCCCGGGGAACTTGGAGCGGGAGTGTTACGAGGAGCGCTGCAACTACGAGGAAGCGCGGGAGTGCTTCGAACACGACGCCAAGACTGTCAGACACGTTTCTCACGCACTGATTTGTCCAGGGTTTTTCCGCCGTAATGTTGACGGTTCCGCTGTTTGTGTCTCCACAGTTATCCTTCTGGAAGACTTACCACGGTGAGTTTGAGTTGTTTACACAAACCTGAGGCGGCGGCGGCGGCGGCGGACGACCCCTCGCGCTGTTGCGGGTTCGGCGCACGTTGGTGACCCCGGTCTCCGATTGCAGGCAATAGAGGTTGCAACTGGTACCGCTGCTTCAACGGGGGGAAATGCGTGGAGAGTCCTGACGGTCTCTCCTGCTCCTGTCCGCCCAGCCATGACGGACCCATCTGCGAGCACAGAAAGGTATCGGAGGTCACGGAGGGGCCATCGGTCGCAACCAAGATCCCCGTAGTAGGTGAAGTAAATCTCACTCAGGCCTGAATGACCCTCGCATCGGAATTTGCTTTGAAATTTTAGTCACACAGGTCCAATAACAATATGATATTTAAATTCACTTCAGTAAGGATTGTATTTAGTTGCTGCTTTCATGACATTTGAATATATAGATACTTGAAGGCGAGGTGGATTCCTTGTTAGAGCTTATGCTTGTTTCTTTTGAAATGGTCAAAAAATTTCACTTATTTGTAAATAAATGACTTACTAGTCAATCATTTTACTACCTTATATCTTATCATCCGCCTGTTTCCTCTTGTAAAGGATGTCCATAGTTCCCGCCTAAAGCCTGACATATTATCATCTGTGTGATATGAATACAGGACCCAATCTGTGAATCACCAGTATATTAATGACATATATATACCATGTCATAATGTTCATTTCTTTATCGTTCTGTTAATTGTATTTATTGTATCTCCACCTGCTGCTTTTTTCACTTCTGGTTCACAGCTAAACTGCCTTTTGTTAAAATCTCAAATCTAACGTACTCTGGCAGAATTTCTAGCTGCAAATTTGCCTGTAATTTTGTGATAATTTGCAGATATACCTCTGATGCCCCATGTTTTGAAGATTGAAAAATTGGCAATTCTTGCCAATTAAACAAACAAGTCAATCGATGTGACAAATGCAAAAAAAAAAAAAAAATCAACCTGAAATTATAACTCTACTATTGAATTTATTGTGTTTCAGAAATCATCGAATGTCCGACCGGCGGGCCGATGGCGTGCCACCAGCTGTGCTCGCCATCCTTCCGCACCTTCACCTGCTCCTGCATGAAGGGCTTTAAATTGCACAGTGACAGACGCAGCTGCATCCCTGAAGGTGCCGCGACTCCAGACAAAAACAAAAAGCAAAAAAGTCAAATAACAAAAACAAAAACCTGCTCAGTCCAATCTCTCCTCTGGTTGCAGTCACTTTCCCCTGTGGACGAATTCCCGGCACCTCCAACAGCACTTTGGAGGTTTGCCACCAGGGATCCTGTCCCTGGCAGGTGAGGCCAAGATACAGGCTACCGACACATCATTTCTGAACCCTCTGGCTGAAATCTACCCTGCGGGGAATCCGTGGTTACGATCAATCGCTGTCTGACGTTGAAGTTTCGCCTCTCGTGCTGCATTTTCAGGTGTTTCTGATAGACAGCGAGGGGGTGCAGCTGTGCGCGGGCGCGCTGGTGGGCCCACGCTCCGTCCTGACGGCCGCCCACTGCCTCCCGCAGGGTCTGGAGTCTAAACTCCAACCCTCTGACGTCTTTGTCGTCACCGGTATTTGATTTCACGAGATATCGCAAATTTCACATCTAGCCGGGCTACTTCCGGCGTGCCTTTATGCTAAGCCGGCGATATTTATGTCCGCCTAACCGTCTACCGGGCGTTTCATCGTGACTTTTTGTTTCCCAGGTAACAAGAAGCAGCTGCTTCAGGTTCAGTCCATCTCCATCCACGACCGTTTCGATAGAGAGCGCCACGACTACGACCTGGCCTTCCTGGAGTTGTTGGAACCCATACTGTACAGCCCGGAAGTCATCCACCTGTGCCTGCCGACCAAGGACTTCAGCGAGAACATCCTGATGCATCCTGGGAGGATGGGCACCACCCCGGCACAGAGCCAGAATCTCTTCTACATGGCGCTGGACGAATGTCGCGGCAGCCTCAACGTTTCGCATCCGCTCAGTAACAAAATGTTCTGCATGAAGAGGGAGAACGGAGGCCGGTGGGCACCGGCGAGGCTTACAAGTAGCCAGGGGACGCCGGATAGATCCGGAGCGAGCACACAACCCAACGCGGCAGCGTCGGAGAACGAGGACCAGATCCGGCGATGCGGCAAGCTGAGCCCGGGGACGCCGGTGGCCTCGGTGGAAGAAGGAACGGCTTTTCTCACGGGGATTCTTACCTCGTCGTCGGAGGACTGCCGCGGCGACCGGGCCGGCTCCGTGTTCACCAAACTGTCCCGACACCTGGCGTGGATCCGGGCGAACATGAGGGCCGTCGAGGACCGCGGGACCCCGCCCGCCACACAGCCACCCTATGTGCACTGAAGACGGACTCGCCGCATCCGCAGTTGACTTAAACAAAAATAAATCAATTCAACGACACCGCTCGCGTCCGGCTGCCTGCCGGTCCAGGGGCGCAAGAATCACAAAGACAGACATTTTCCTGAAAATCTGTAAAGATGAAAACATATTGGTCAGAAGCCTCAAAAATGCAAAGGAAGACGCTCCAAGTTGAGACACCCGACGGTGTTTCTGCAACATTTAAACCCTCTCCGAGTCAAACGTCGCAAAGAATGAATTGTACATAAATGTCTCAGCGCTTGTGAGACGTCTCCAACGTCCAGGAGGCAAATTCTGATTAGACGGTCCTCAATCCCAGGAGAAAGGATGCTCTTCATCTTCTGTAACAATTGTTGAAAATAAAAATTGTAAAAAAGAAACGTGTGTTGTTGATAGGTGTGTCATTATAGCATTACAAATGATAGCAAATCAAACCAATAAAAAAAAAAGGGGAAAACCAGAGGCAAATAAACATGATCATAATGCTGAGCAATATATTATGATAAAAATATAATCAACAACAAACACATTTATATGTGTGTTCTCATTTATACTACTTTGTAAAGACCTGCATGTTAACATATATAATTACATCACCACCCCAAAAGACAATCTCACAAAATATGATATAATAAAAGTAAATAATTGCATTATCCACCATAGAAATGATTTCAGCTCCTTCTGAAATGAAAACAACCAGCACCTCAAAGACTTCAGAAACCCCCAAAAAACACCCACGTGTCAAATGCAGCAGAGAAACACTCGCACAAACAACAGAGGTACAAACCAGCATGTTTTATTTACACAACTCGGTAAAAAAAGGTGGTGGTGCCGTGGAACGTCCAGACTATGAGACAGACGACAGAGGAGGGAAGGGATTCTGCTTACTGACCACAAGCTTCTGGTGCTGATGGGAGATGTAACCCTTAATGTGGCCCTGGAAGAAAACAGGCAATTTAGTTGCCGTCTGCGTGTGTGTGTGTGTGTGCGTGTGTGCGTGTGTGTTTCTTTACCATGTAGATGAGATTGGCCACAATACACTGAACCTCATCCAGGTCAATGCCGTCCACTTGCATCATCGTCAGGGCAACCAGGAAGGCATCCAGCGGCAGCTGGTGGGTCCTCAGCAGCAGGTACCTGAAGACGGGAGTGGGAGGTTTCCATCTCATCTCAAAGAAACGGTAAACTAACAGCGACCATTTCATATTCAACCATCATTTTTGAACCAATTCGATTTTGAAATTCAGATCCAGGAGGAGCTTTATCACTCATATGAAGCTCGACTCGTGAGCCGCTCCTCCTCCTTTCTAAGGTTAAAGCCCACCTCCTTGTAAATGAATCACATCGTAGCTCCATGTTTCCACAACTTTAGGCGTCATGAGCCTCTCAGAGAGTAATTATCTCCCAATGCAGAGAGCAGGCCTCCAGGAGCCCGTGCATGATGTTCTGCCTTCCCCAAACCTTGAAAAAAGCTTGGCTGTTGAGACGGCGGCCCAGGAAAACCAGCATGGACGGCTCAGTTACGGAGGCCGAATACCTGGAACCTATTTTGGGGCCCCGTAATGTCAACCCCCCCCCCCAGGGGACACCCAGAGGTAGACACAGACGGTCACACACCTTCTCCTGACCCACACATGGTCTGGACAAACAAACCCAAAGCTGCATTCAGATGGTGGTCTAAAGCTGTCGGACCTGTCAGAAACCCACAGCGGCCCTGATTCAACGGAAGCCCGGTCTGGTTTCATACCGACACTAGAATCCCGGTCACACACGAGTCCCGGGAGGGGCCTGATGTCTCGTGTACTTCAGCTCAAAAGCCAGGATACCCCACTGAACACGGCACACACTTTGCACAGTTTACCTTCAGTACTACCACAGTGTTCCTTTCTGAATGATGGCAGAAGAATGCAAGTTGTGACAGGACGGAGGCAAACACCATGGCATTACTCCGATGGATTTTGGTACGAGTGCCAAGCGGTAGCACCGAGTCCCGACAGCAAGCGCTGCAAAAGCCCCTCAAAAACTCACACTTTTTTGAAGAGGTTCCTGTAGGTGATGATCTTCAGCTTCTCCAGGATGAGGAAGATGCCGCAGCAAATGAAGAAGGTTTCATGTTTGGTCAAGGCCTCGTTTAGCAGCAGCAGGTTCCCTTCACTGACCAGAACACCAACACACACACACACACACACACACACACACACACACACACACACACACCATGAGGTCCACATTGCATGATGCTGCTCCCGTCCGAGGCGGCTCTTACCTCACAGCCTTGGTGACGTCGGCGAACTGCATGAGGTCGTACTTGCGGAGGAGCTGCAGCGTCGGCATGTGTCCCTGAAACGGAAGTACCAGCCTGACCGGGAGCTTCTGACTGCCGGCAAACGGGCTAGAATGGAAAGTTTCTGACCAGCAGCATCTTGACGGGCAGCAAGTAGATGAGGATCATCCTCTTGTTCTTCTGACTGGAGCGATGGCAGCGGTGGAAGGAATAGGACAGGAACTCCTCGGCTGCAGAGCAAAATGTGACCATACGTTCAAATTTGAAGAGTTAGATCGTCCGGATTTTTTCCTCCAGGACGGAGGATTTCAGCTGAATATACTGCCAAATCAAAATGCTATTTATATTGCCTATTTAGATTGAAAAGCTGGCTCACTTTTGGAATTTAGTTGTCAGTCAAAGACACATATATCACAGATAAAATTAGTTTTGTCTTTTTTTTTAAGTTATTAGAGGGTAATTGGAAGCCTCAGTTTGCAATAATTATGTATTTTTTTGCTGTGAACTTTTTTGTGCTAATTCTTTATTATAACAACACCTGCATCAATTAATTTTTGTCAATTATCAGTTTGTCAGACAAAAGTCCATGTACCGGATACAATTTTGAATAACATAAATTACATTGATTATCTAGTGATTCATCAAATTTGATCATACTGCAAAGTATTTTTCTGCAAACGACACTTGATGAGGACGAAGGTAATGAGGACGCTAAGGGAGGAAGATGAGGGAGGAAGATGAGGAGCCGCTTGTTAGAACGTGGTGGAAAGTGATGAGGGAGGAATGAAAGAGGAGGTACCGGGCTTGAAGTCGCTGTCGAACATGGCCTTGCAGCCCACATAGTACTTGTATGTGACCTTCTGGGCGAGGCTGTATTCATTCTTCAGGTTGGAGCTGTCGATGGCTCGGATCAGAGGCTTGCACAGGTGAAGCTTATTGATCTGTTGGCGACATCATCAAAACAACATCACGTCGGTGTCAAAACGATCGTGTTTGTGATTAACGATCGTATTCCAACATCTCAAACTATTCAGGCTTTGCTCGAAAAAATGCACGTGTAGACACATGATACATTTAATAAAATGTGCTATAATTGTTTTTTTTCATTTGGTTACTATTATCATCCGTGAATCATTCATCAGTCACAAGGAACTCGAGACAAACGGACCTTGAAATAGATCTTGAACAGCTGGTTGCTCAGGAACATCATACCCCATTTCTTTGAGTCTTTGATGCCAGCGCGACTGTGAGGACATGAATGGATGAAGAACGTTGGTCATTCAACACAAGACAAGACATCACAAACACTTGAGATCTGCTATTGACATGCCGCTAACTGTCCCTATTTTTCAAAGCAGGTGCCATAAGAGAGCCTCCTGAGTGCTTTGAAATGTTATCATACAGCAACTCTTTCTCTTTCCATTTGTGGATCATATCGAAAAATTAAAGTAGCACAGACGGTTTTCCTACGAAACAGCTTATTCCAGGTGCTCACTTGTCACTGGCACAAACCCGAAAGCAGCTCATCAGCTGCTCTGCTGCCTTTTCCAGCATCTCACTGGGCCGACCTTTGCCTTTCTTCTGGAGCTGCTGCTGCGCCTGTAAACGCACACAACCAGTCATCTACAGTCCACTGAGGTGATCCGCTAACTGGTTAAAATCGCAGAACCTACTGACATTGTTGGCGAAAATCCTGAGATCCAACGTGACCGAGAACATCACAGGAAGAGCCCTGGAATACAAGACGCTGCACTGACACGGGCTGCCCACAAGGAAAGAATGCTATCCAGCTCCAAGCGTCCCCTTATTTCTCTAAACAAGGCTAATGGCGTCACAAACCCCCACAGTTTATGCTGACAGGGATTAAAACTCACCAGTTTTCCTCCTTGTGGGACTGCAGAGCTCTTAGGAAGGACGTGACAGTCAAGGGAGTACTGGTTATCGATCAATAAATTATGCAGCGGGCTTGGATGAATCCGTTTGACAACGTGTGTGTGTGTGTGTGTGACTTGGTGGGTTGTGTAAGATCCTCTTAAAGGATATTGGACGACGATGGTCTGGAACTTGTAGGCTTCGATGAAGTCATGATTGTCCACTGCATAGATGCACCTGTCGTGTTACAAATAAATGAACGATGTACTTTGGAATACTGATCCCTGGGTTGACCAAGAAATAAATCCAGCCGTACCTGAGATGAGCAGCAACCATCTCATCGTACGGCGGCTCGAGAACCTGCTGACATTTATCCTCGGGGCTCGCCAACTGAAACACAAACGCACACGCAAACACATAGGTAAGGCTTAGCGCTCACAACGGTTTGGGGAACTGACGGGACAGATTGTGACCTGCAGCCGAGGATTAGCAACATGTGGGTGTTTGAAGGACAGCAGCTCCGCACAGACGGCCCCCTGGTGGTTGTCAATGGCTTCGTAAACCTGTCCAACAAAGCGGTTCTGTCAGTTAATAAACACATATGTCCCACGTTGTTTATTAACGGCCACTGAAACAAATGCATTTCTTATAGTTCTTCATCGCCCATCGTGTTTACACATGGCACAGTTTACGTTTTTTATTTCTTGGGATGAGAAGAGACAGCAGTTTTGTTGCATCGGCACAAGATGCCGCTGAAACCAGACTGTCTTTTTGTCAACTTACAGTGCAATTGGACTGTCTAAATTCTTTCTTCATCTTTTGTGAAACCCATGTTTTTCTGTGCGTAATAGGTGCTTCCCTCTTCACAAACCTGTCACACCGGCAACTCCCATTAAATTTAACATCACAAAAAGCTTTCACTGCTTCCACTGCCTTTAATACAAATCGAGTTTTCTGACATGGGAATAAAATGCCCATGAAAAATGAAAAATGACATTTTTTTTTCATGGGCCAAGCACAGCTTTGGCGTGCCGTCAATAACAAATCACTTTATGTTTCTCTACAGTCTCATTACGTTTGCAATCATAGGGTTTGTGAGTAGCTTCCCCCTGTCCTTTGCTCATATTTTGAAATATTCAGTTTGCAAGCAGTCGCTCAACTACTATTGAAAAATGGCTTTGGGTGAAGGGGTTTCATGATGCAGCAAACAACAGCCAAGTCACGCTAAAGCGCCGCATCTCAGGTTGTGGGTTCATAAAGTCAGATTAATATCCAACCTCACTAAAACCTGTTTTTTTTTCATTGTTCAATGACGTCTGACGAACAGAGGTCAGAGGTCACCTGCTGCAGGTACTGGTTGATGGTGATGTGAGCCATGGCACGGTCCGTCCTCCGCAATCTTCCACCTGGAAAATAGAAACAACAATGAAGCACTTATCAAAAAAGTTCAGAATTCATGAATGAAGCAAAATCTATCAAAATTCAAGATTTATATCTATTTTTTTAATCTTATTCTTGTGACTTACCTTGGGAATCTTTCTGATTTCTTCTATACATATCACACTTATTCTGACTATCATGATAAGAACTAAATGGCATTACTGAAGATAAGTACATTAATTCTAAAAAGTAAATGAGTGGGTATACAATTCAAAACATTGTTTTATAATATAGATAGGAACACTACAAACAAAATGGGGTTACAAAATCAAACCAAAATAAAACAAGACAGAAACTCAATGTTTAACAGCAGCAATGACAACAAGGACAAAACTAAACAAGAAATATTAACATACACTAATATACATCTATGACTGCACATGAAACGTCTATGGATGGGCAAAACGATGAGTTTTGTCTGCGGTGACTGTGATATAGAGAAAACAATAACTATCCATGAATGTCTAAGATAAAATACCCGCTTACATATCTCATTAAATAATTTGAACACTAGGAGTAAAAAATGACAATTTATGGTGAGTGTAATGAACTTGTTGAATATGAAGAATTAGGTGTTTGCAGACGAACTAGAATATTGATAAATATACACTTACTTACAATGAAAATGTCTCCACATTGAGATGTAAAAACTAATTTTCTATCGTACTTGGAAGCACTAATATATATGATTTTGAAGATATTAGTAGCAAAGAAAAGCCTCTGAATGCTATATTTTTTTTTTCTGAGCTTTGCACTCAGATCCCACTGCAAACCGGGATACAAGTGGGTGCAGATACTGTTTCGATCCATTTCTTGAATACCATCATTTCTCTTTTCCATTAACGCTTGATTTTAATGAGGTCAACTCATTAATTTTATAAAGATTATGTTCTAAAGAGCGATGATCCAGAGCTCTGGAGATTCGCAGCCCTTCGGCCACTTGTAACGGCACACTGGATGCTAACTGTTAGCATACGTTTCAAACGCTTCCACATTAAACTCAACGTCACATGAAATATTAAGAGTTACAAACAACAAGCCAAGAGCCGATACAATTATATCAAACTAATTTAAATATAAACTTACCCTCTAAAACGCCAATTTCATCGACGATTAAAATATCTGTCCATTCAATGAAAAACAGAAACAACGTCCGGGTTGCGACTATCTACTTCCGCTGGGAACTTCAAAATAAAAGATTTATCTCCAAATAAAGAAAACAAATAAATAAAATGTTTTCATATGTATTTGTGTGTGTGTGTGTGTGTGTGTGTGTGTGTGTGTGTGTGTGTGTGTGTGTGTGTAAAATATAAAATAAAGTATAAATTATTCTTAATTATATATACACACATACACATATATACATATAGGTAGGTAAACATACACACACACACACACACACACACACACACACACACACACACACACACACACACACACACACACATATAGTGTACCTTTAAAATAACAATTTCATCGACTATTTAAGTTTCTGTCCATTCAATGAAAAACAGAAACACTATCCGGGTTGCAAATAGCTACTTCCGCTATGAACTTCAAAATAAAAGATTTTACCTCCAAGTATTAAAAATATGAATAAATAAATACACACACTCACGTATATATATATATATATATATGTACTTAGTCTATAAGTATATATATTTATATATATATATATATTCAATTTAATAAAGCATCAATTATTATGAATTATACATGCACACACACACACACACACACACACACACACACAGAGAGAGCTACTGTATATATGTAGAAATTGCACAATGTGATGTTTAATTTCTCATATTTTTTTACATTTTATTCATTTGCTTATTTCAGACACAGAAAGACACTTGACAGCGACGCATGGCAGCAACAACCTGGAAAGGAATTACTTTTCAGAATGATTCATTTGGCTGAAAATCACAGAACCAAAGAGGTGATTGTGGATCGGGATCCAAAAAGCTCTCATTGCCGTTCTGTTGCTGACGTACGGTTTAAACACAGAAACAAATCCGTGGTTCTTCTACAAAGCAGAGTGTGTGACCACCTGATGGCACCAACACATCCCAGAACATTTTGGTCACAGGGGCAAATTTGATCACAATGAAGTAACATTGATAATAATTTTACGAATAACAAATAGAGCTACCAAACAAACGGCAGTCATTTTTTGAGAACAATGTTAGAAACCGGTTTGCCCAACCATTCTCACCACGGCAATTAATAAATAACGAATAATATACGATGGATTTGTGGCGCCGGTCGAACAAGTGATAATGAGTGATTGCTTGTAATACAGCGACCCTGTGGATTTTGTGCCTGATTGTTGATTGATTAATGGGAGTGAATTATTGGATCATTTACGTGATAAATTAGCGTGATGGTTTTCCAGCAGACGGGAAGTTTGAGGGATCAACATAATCAGTTTGTTTCTTTCGTTTTATGTTTTTAGTTGATGTTTAGTTATCAACAAGCCGGTGCGAACGATGAGCCGTGTTATCCATCACCGAGGTTGACCGGGTCAAAGTAGATCACGGATGTAGTTACTTCGTCCCTCCTCAGAAAGAGTGTGTCGGGCCCGGCGGCCACCCGGCTCCGGACACGCGAGCGTGACCTGACGGATGCATGAGGTTCTCGCTGCTGATGGCGGGTCCATGGAGGCTGGTACACGGGGAGCCGGAGGGACTGAGCTCGCTGCATCCAACGGGCCACAAACAGGGATACTGACTGACATGGGAATGCACACACACACACACACACACACACACACACACACATATCAAGGAATTATTTTGCTGATGCATTGTCAGATGTCAACAGAAGGCTGTGCAGCGAGAGCTTTACCTGGAGCTTGGAGGAGCAGGAGGAGGCTGTGAAGAAGAAGTGGTGCTACTCAGAGGCAGGGAGGTGGAGGAGGTGGAGGCCTGGTGAGGAGAGGAGCTGCTCCAACCTTCAGGCAACATCTGAACACCTTCAGATAGGCAAACTGACAGCACCATTATGAGAGCGTTCAGGAACCTACTGCTTCGGGTTCATTTAGAGGACATAAAATCAAGATGTTATATTTGTATCAAATGATACAAACGCTCACTATAAAAGGACTGCTATGAATAATTGCAAAATGACTTCTATTTTTCTCAAGTTTCATATGTTTGTTTGTGCACAACAGGTGATATTTAATGATTTATATCAGAAGCGTATGATTAGAAGAAGAAATACAAGCGGAATTGCACAAATGTATGTAACAAGAATGAATCTTTATCCCATCGTTGATCATGATGTGCATTGAGTCGTCTGAAGTACAAATAAACTGAAAGTTTAGATACAGCATGAACTCCAAATACACATCAGAAAAGAGAGTATGAGTGAGAAAAAGTATGTAATAGGTGTGTTTTAAGGAAAAGAGCTGTATAAAATTGTTTTTTATTGAATTTAGGCAAGTGCCAGTGGTTACATTCAATTTTCTTCCTTTCCTTTGGTCTTTTCCCTTCAGGGTCTCCACAGTCAATCCACCTTCTCCATCTCACCCTCTTCTCTGGATCCTCCTCTCTCACACCAGTGACCTTCATTTACTCTCACAACGTCCATAAATCTTCTCTTTGCTCTTCCTCTAGACCTCCACTTCCAGCATCCGTCTCCCAATATCTCCACTCTCTCTCCTCTGTCCATGATCCAACCATCTTTCTCTCCAAAACATCTACCATGTGTCGTCCCTCTGAGAGACTCATTCCTGGTCCTCGGAGAACCTCAGCATCTTCATGTCTGAGACCTCCAGCTCTGGAGGTCACTGAAACCCACATTATCAGAATCACAATCCAAAAAATGCCTCATAAATACCCCGGAGAGCTGGGCACCAGAAGCCTCCGATAACGGAGCAAACCCCCCCACCAGGATAACCTGGAGGTGCTGGGGAAATCTGTGATTTCCATACCGGGTTCAGAATCAGAATCGGAAAAATTTTATTTATCCCCGAGGGGCCGTTGGAAGGCAAATGGGAAGAATAAAAAAAAAAGAGAGAATTGTATAAATTAATAAATCTGAAGTAAAACTAACCCACAGGGTAAAGGAGGAGGTCTGGCTCCGGCGGGTCAGAAAGGGAGCGGAGGAGGGGAAGGGGGAGCAGGACGTGAAGACGAAAGGCGAGACGACGGGACCGAGAGTACGAACGGTGGGCCGACGTCCTGCAGAAGCTAAGCTCCTCAGCTGGCACGGGGTGCAGAGCCTCCTCACAGGTGCGGCAGCGGAAACTTCCGCAGACCTCGCCGACATCAAGGCAGGCGTACAAGCCGGCGGGCCGGGGTGGACGACAAATCCACTAAAAATCCACTACAAATCCACTAAACGCCACAGGAGGTCTTTCCTACCTGAGGCTATCAGACTTTTTAATTCCTCTTCCTTCAGCCGAAGGGAATCTTCAAATCTTTGTACTTTTTAAGACCTTAAAACACTTGACAGCCTTAAATTTGACACTTTATATTTTATTGTATTTCTTATTCTCCCTCCGTCCTACTATTATCTATTATTGTTATGTTTTGCTTGAAACTCAATTTCCTTTGGGATAAATAAAGTTGTTCTTATCTTATCTTATCTTATCTTATCTTATCTTATCTTATCTTATCTTATCTTATCTTATCTTATCAAATGACTGATGATGACGTTTGGCTCAGATACTCAAGGAAAAGGCAGCAGGCCGTGGAAATGTTGAGGTTCTCTTTGGGAGGAGCAAGGATAGATAGGATCAGGATTGAGTCCGGCACATGGGAGATGTTCAGGACTGAGGCGGTTTGGACACGGACAGAAGAGGGAGGATGAATATAATGAGAGAAGGATGCTGAGGTCAGACTGGAGGACGAGAAGGGATTTATAGACGTGGAGAAAGAAGACGTGAAGTTAGTTGGCGAGAGAGGAGAGGCTGACGATTGGCCGTGGTGACCTCAGAAAGGAAGAGCTGGAGGGAAAAGAAGTGTTTGCACAGGAGGGCGACACCGAGCTTGATTGTAAAAAAAAAAAATATTGGAGCAAAACATGCAAAAACATACTTATCAACCACAATGAACTCAATACCTGGGGGGTGCGAGCGATGCGGCAGGTAGGTCGGAGGGTAAGGCGAGTGTCGCCCGGGGTAACCGTGATGTTTATATCCGGGGTGATGATGCGATGTCAGCGGGAGGCCGCCGCCGTACGAGAAAGGACCGCCTCCTCCGGCCGAGCAAAGAGACCAGCCTGGAAACGCAGACGCAAACTTTACTCAGTCGTGCTGATCGGCGGCTCGCATTTCATTCATTCGACCGTCTCGCACAATCGCTTTAACGGAAAAAAAAACGTCCAATACGAGATATTTGTCCTTTTCGAATGTGACAAAACGTTGTAAATACAATAAAGTTTGACAAATTACAATATGGCCGACTGCAAACACAAATCAGAAGACTTTATTTGTCCCCAAGGGGCAATCGGGGGTAACTAAGTAGGTAAATACCATCATTTCCAGACTGGAAGCTGCTACTTTTTTTCCCACACTTTGAACGCTGCAGCTTAAACAGCAATGCGGCTAATTTATGGATTTATGGATTCATTTTATTCACCGGCCGTCTTACAGCCACTGTTTGGAAAACAACATTTCCAGTACGCATGTGTGGATGTTGCCGCTATGGATTTCATTAAAAGTTTAAAAAATGTTTGCGTGTAAATATCTCATGTTTCACGGTGGACACCTGCAGCTTAGAGACAAATACGGCCTTTATATGGACACATACATTTATTTAGGTATCTTTAGCCGGCTGCTATTCAGGTAGTCCGGAAGTGGCGGTAAGTAAGTAAATAAATAAAAACCATCGACCGAACAGTTTCCAGACTCACAGGGGTTGATCCCGACCCGGTTCTCAGCAGGCTCTCCTAAGGTCCGTCCGCCCGGGTTCCTGCGTACCGTAAAGATAAAGTCCTTGAGCTTGTAACATTAAAAGCTAAGCAACACCAAACATCCTGGTTTGGAATAAACACGGGTGATCGGGAAAGGCGGTTTCCGTACCTGTCCTTGGCGTCCAGGAAGGCTTTGGCGAAGGGATTGTACTTGATCTTCAAAGAGGTGATCTACACACACATCCACCCGCAATATGCACACACACATTGACAGACAAACAAATGGTTTATTCTTATTGTTCACTACAACCAGTTTATTTCATTTCCTCTATTTGTTGTTGGGGCTCATGTATACATACATGTCAACAAATCCTGGAACTTTTGTTTGCGATGGAAACAAACCAAAAACAGTTGAGTTTTGGTTTGTTTCCGTCCCGTCAGACTGAAGGGATTCGTTCGGAACCATAAAACCACCCAGAAGAATTACAGAATAACTTTTGTTGACCCTTGACGGGACCGTTTACAAATCCAAAGGTTGTGTTTGCCCGGCGGCCCGGGGCACTGAGATCGAAAACCATTTGATTATTTGTTTTGTTTTTGTGAATTCTGAACCGTTGTGTTCGAGTCCGTCCGTCCAAAACGGTACCGATGCAAACCTTTCTCCGTCATGGCTAATGATCGCCGTAGTGCTGTTTGCTCCTGCATGACGTTTATATTTTTTTCCTCTCCAAATTCAAATCCTTGCACAAATCTTTCACGTCTGGTTAAAGACAAATGTAATTCCATCCGGACTTGATTCTGAGGCTTTAGGTCGGTGCGGATCGGACTCACGGCGTACCTCTTCATTCTGGTAGGCCGTCACAGCGATGAACTGAGTCTCCTTGAAGGAAATGTTGGAAACCAGACGATGACGAGCGCCGACACACACGATGTGCAGCTGTGGTTCATATTTATGGAGGGAGTTCAGCATGATCTACGACATAAACACACACACACACACACACACATGGATATATATATATATATATATATAAACACACATCAATGTACGTCATGGTTTCTCTGTTAGACCATAATTGATTATATATAACAAGTCACAATATTAAAAAATAAAACAAATTAAAAAGAATATATATATTTATATATGTTACAATTTAGAGCAATATAAAATATGTATATACATCTCAAAAAATTAAAATTAGGAATATGACCAGAGCATCTGCGAAAAAAATACAGTCGATCCAATTGTTTTACATTCTATTCGTGGGGGGAATTCTTCAATAAAAGTAAAATTATAGTGGTAAAATAACACTATAACCCAATGAAGTAAACAACAATGTTTTTACCAAACAGTAGACAGGATGAGGGAAAATATAAAGTCATTTCAAACTTGCAAGTAAATTTTGCTTGACAATCAGTCTCTCCGGAGAAAATGACAGTGTGCTTTTTCTCTTTACATCATTTGAAATCAAAGGAAAATAAGGTTCCACTCATATATTTTATTTTTCAGGAATACCATCAATACCAAAATAAAAAAAATTAAATAATGCATGACAAATTCCTAAAACGCGTAATTCATTAGAAAGTGTTGAATTAAAGATTAACAGTTGATAGGATCCAGAGGTTTAAGACGCTGCATCGCGGCATCAAAGGGTCAGGAAGCTCACATGAATTTGGACTTTGAATATTTTGTGTTCATAAACGTACACTTTTAAACATCTTTCCCTCACATATCATAAAATGCTTTTGATTTCAGTGTCAAAATCAATTTTTTTTTTCCCTTTTATCAGTGCGGACCGAAGGCAAAAGATGATTTTGTCATGAAAAAAGTCAGTATCCTGTTATTCTCCCCTGTCTTTCTTCCGTCGTATAAAAACTTTCCAAACAATTTGGTAAAAGTTGTGTGTAGCCGGATGGAGAGCTGCCACCTTTGTCTTTCCAAACGTCCCTTTCATCCATCTGCCCCCCCACACTAACGAGCCCCAATTAACCAATCCCGGTCCTCAGACGACACACAAAAACAAACAGTTTTCTATTCAGATCGAGAGGCTTGCTTCACATCTGACCTCCGAGTCAGCGCGCATGTGTGTGTGTGTGTGTGTGTGTGTGTGTGCCCGCATGCTTCTCTGTGCGCGTGTGTGTTTTTGTATGAGTGTGTGCCCACATTAGCTGGAGTGTGTGTGGGTTCCTTTTGAATATAGTTTACCTCTTTCTGTCTCATCCACCTGAAGCATGATGGGTAAATTAATTTCCCAGTAAAAACATAATTACCATAATGCACAAATAAGCTGAGCAATTATTTCATTACGGCCGCGCTCTCTGTTCCAGCGCTGCATTACTGCCAGAGCGCGAGCATGTGTGTCTGCGAGTGTGTGTTTGGACAAGCGTAATGGGGTAAATATAAACAACATTATTGCCAATTTTGTAGTGCTGCATGAGAGAGACGGTGTGTGTGTGTGTGCGCGTGTGAGTGTGTGTGTCTGCGTGTCTGTGTGTGTGTGTGTGTGAGCAGCTCTCTACAGGAAGTGCATTAAACCGCCGCCGACCAATTAAGAGCTGTTTATCCTGTTCCCGTGGTTACGAGGGGGCGAGCAGGTGAAGTGAGCAAGAAGAGCCACTGAAGTGGATTATTAGAGGTGGCGGTCGCTCGCCCACTCAGCAGAGAAAGAGAGAAAGGGAGGGAGACGGACGGACGGTGGACGGACGGACGGTGGACGGACGGCCAGAATCCTGGACGTGAAGTCCGCTGTCCCACCAGAGGACCGAGAGTTCCAACAAAAAAAAAGCTTGAGGGGAACCCAACTCTGCCTTCCCTGGAGTCGGAACTCTCCATCCCTTTTCCCCAAAATGGAAAAGTCTGTCGGTCCGACACCTGACACTAGAAAATCCTACCCACTCCAAATGCCACGGAGGACCTGTGTGGGATCTGCCGGTACCTTGGTGGCTTCTGAGACCAGGCAAAACATCTCCCACTTCTGGAGTGTCATCTCAGAAACCAACGAGGCCTGAGGAGACGCCTAACCCGACTCGACGGTGGCCATCTCGTCCCCGTGCCAGGTTCCTACAATACTGACGAGAAGAATGAAACAACAAACACTGAATCCATCTGGACATAGAAGCTGCCCCCAAAAGACAAGAACAACAACACACATGACGCTATCTCGGTCCGGGAGAAGAGCAAAGAAAGTTCCAGAGGGGGAGAGAGGAATGGAGGACGGTTGCAGGAGGTCGCAGAGCAACGTCAAAAGAAACTTTTGGGGATCTGAAAAAGCTTTCATCGGCTCCGAGCTCTCCTCTGACCGGGAAAGAACCCGACACAAAACAACCCGACGCTGCTCCGAAGCCCCTTCTGGAACCCCAAATCCCCCCGAGCTGCCCGTCCCACCCCTTCAGGATCCAGATCGCATTGATCGGGCCGGCGCCTGCAGGTCCGGACCTCCACCGCACATCCTGGACCTGCGGACCACCCTGGTGGGCGAGGACAGGGGATTCTGATCCAGCAGGGTGGAGCTCCGGGGTGGAATCATCTGAATTCAGTCCTTTTTCACCCGCTCTGCCGCAGACGTGTCTCACAATATGGTCTTCAGCCCATTGCATCAGGTTCAATATGGACAGGAAGCAAAGGTCTTGGAGATGCTTCAGGACGGCATCGTCTGCTGCCACCACAGCATTGAGGGTGAAATAAGAGAAACACTGACGGATTTCTGTATGACATGCAGGGATTGTTCCTTAAAACCTTATTTGACTCAATGCCTGGGGGTTTCTTCTTCTGATGGAGAAACCGAGGGAAGAGGAGGACCAGGATGGAGAAGAACACTCACTTCTTCTTCTTCTTCTTTCGGCTTTTCCCTTCAAGTGTCGCCACAGAGAGTTAACCTTCTCCATCTAACCCTATTCTCTGGATCCTCCTCTCTCACACCAACTACCTTCATATCTTCTCTCACTCCGTCCATAAATCTTCTCTTTGGTCTTCCTCCAGACCTCTTGCCTGGCAGCTCCAATTCCAGCATCCGTCTACCAATATATTCTCTATGACCCAACCATCTCAGTCTGGCTTCTCTGACCTTCTCTCCAAAACATCTAACATGTGCTGTTCCTCTGATAGACTCATTCCTGATCCTCTCCATCCTGGTCACTCCCAAAGAGAACCTCAACATCCTTCACTCACACAATGCAGGAATTCTTTTTAACAGTGGAGGGGATCGTCACACACACACACACACACACACACACACACACACACACACACACACACACACACACACACTCAAACAGGAGAAACTTTCACTTTCAGTGTCTCATGTGCAACATCTGCACATGTTTAGTATTTATCTGTTTTCATTTGAGTGTGTTCCTCTGTTTTGCTCTTGTATATAGTTTGGCTCAGCTCTTCATTATTTAGCATTAGTTCTGAATATTTGTTTGTGTGTGTGTGTGTGTGTGTGAAGGGGGGGGACAAAAAAAAAGAGGATGAATGACTTTTTTTCTCTTTCTTCCAGAATGAGGTGACACAGTAAATGGGATCCCTGGAGATGCTTCTCCAGCTCCTTTGGGTTCTACTCTACCTTCTCTACTGTATCTACTGTAAAATCCACGACAGACATCCAATTGTGACGTCACAAAAGCCTGGCTGAAGACACAAGCGCTGAAATAAAGTCCTTTGGAAAGATATTTACAACTGTGAGAACTTGAAAGAGCTTCTTGTTCCCGAGGGAGTCATTTCATTATCTTATAAAACTAAAAAGCAATTTGTGTTTTTTTTCTTTATTTCTGTCTGAAGCCCACGTGCATTCCCCTCTCCACCAAAAGCTCCGTCACTCTGCCGTAAAAGTCCTCCTTGTTTTCTTTTATTTGGAGGGACAGCAGTCACTCACACCTGCTAACTCACATTCGCCCCCTGCAGGTGAGGCACAGTTATTGCCAGCCTCACCTCACCACTTTTCTCTACGGTTTATTTTCCCATCAGCGAGAATAATTTTATCACACACTGACGCTAAAGACATAACGCAGCTTGTAGAAGGCGGTGGCGTGTATAATAACATAATAAGTCTTTTTGCAAACATTCTATAGGGGACATGCTGGGAAACAGAAAGGATCGCAGTTTGTGAGGGAGTTCGAGTGCGGACGTTGGCTTACATTTGATCAGGAAATGAGTGACTTTGTTCTTGAGAACATTTAAAACATAATTGGAATCATACAGAACATACATTTATATATCAGATCGGTGGAAAAATGTGAATATTTATCTTACATTATCACTTTTGTTTTGTTTTTTCGTGACAGCACGACACAGGATAAAGAGCTATGCGTCCTTTTAATGACAAGACATATCTGATCTTAGGAAAGTCTGTGAGGTGGAACGAGCGACTCTGTGGTTGGAAGATGGAAAGAAAGACTTCTGTCAAAAAACACAAAGGCTCCAAACTCTGAAAATGAATTTATGGGAAAAATGACCGAGACTCGCTGGTCAGATCATCAGAATTTCTCTCTTGTTTAAGTGTTCCAAGTCAAAAATAAATCATAGTGGATCCCGAGTACACAGGAGACCACACACACGCGCACACACACACACACACACACACACACACACACACACACACACACACACACACACACACATTAGGAAAAACAGATTAGATCAAGCAGGTTAAATTCATGTATAAAGTATCTGTAGGAATGAATGAGGTGCAGGAAGGGGATGCAGGAGAGGCCGGGCTTCACTTGACAATTTTGGAAAGAAAACATTAAAAAAAAGAAATATGTGGTTATATTTATCAGCAATTTGCACTAGAAAGGTATTTTTTAACTGAAAGACAACAAGAACATCTTTAATTGAGTTATCAATGTGTTTGTCCAAAAGGAGCAGCACATGGACTTCATTATTAGTAAAGGAAAGACCATAACAACTTAATATACAATAATGTAAAATAACTTAACATAATAATTTTATCATAAAATGTGCTTTTTTTTTGCGCTACCGTTTGTATGTGTGAAGAAAGCTGATATGAGATTTTAAACACAAGTGAAGAAGCTCCTCTCTATGCTTGTAATTATGATTGTGATGAAGTCCTTGCCTCGCCGGCCATCAGCCTCAGCACACCTCACTGGTACCGACCCATTTTTTGAAGAAAACTGCTGCTATTTGGGGTTAAATCAGCCGACAGAACAAGTGCTGGTTCAGTAACGTAACCGCTGGATTTAATTCTGCTCTTCAGCAGGAGTGGTCGTGCTACGTCCACAACCTCGAACAAGCCGACGTTCACATTTCGACCGGACAATGAAAGCAGCTCGTGAATCAGACGCGGCGCTCGTACGAAACGCTGAGTGTGAAGCATTAGTGCTCGCCGGTTCGGCTTCGTGGGATTTTTATTCTAAGAATAATGACACGATCTGAAAAATTGCAGCGACGTTTAATCCGGCCATTATATACTGCTCAAAAAAAAAAAATGGAACACTTGAAGAACACAATGTAACTCCAAGTCAATCCCACTTGTGTGAAATCATAGTGTCCACTCAGGAAGCAACACAGATTCATTTGGACTTGTTTTAAGGACATTACATCAAAGTTGGATCAGCCTGGAGTTTGTTTTTACACTTTAATTTGGAGTGTGATTCCTAATCCAGACCTCCATGGGTTGATACAATTGATTTCCATGGATCATTTTGGTGTGATTTTGTTGTCAGCACATTCAAGTGTGTAAAGAGCAAAGTATTTCATAAGAATATTTCATTCATTTAGATCTAGGATGTGTTTTTTAAGTGTTCCCTTTATTTTTTTGAGCAGTGTATGTTTGCGTGTTTGAAGTGTTTTACCGTCTGGTTCATACCTGTCCTCCTCCATTGACCTTGTTGGTGAGTTTGACTTTATTGAAAGTCACCGCCGCCTTCATCCAATGAGCTCCAAAATTGGGCGAGTCCGGGTGGATGTAGATGCCTCCGTGACCCCGGCCTTCTCCGCGAGCCTCCGCCCGGCCCGCCGCCACCCATTCACCGTTGACAAACTTCCAGCGGCAACCATCTGCGGGAATGAAGTCCAGCAGGAAGGAGTACATGGAGCTCGGGTCAAGACCGGATACGCTGACCTTTAGCACCGGAAACATCCGCCTGAACACACAAAAGGTCATTTTTCACATGGAAAATCAAATCCTCAAATAATCTGCTCAGTTGTGTATTTAAATGCTTTTTCTGACGATCACGAATTGATTAAACTCTTCAGATAAGTTCGGCCAGGATCCATCCCGGAAGAATCCAGTTCACCGAACGACGATTGAGACAAAAAGGGACAAATAGGATTTTATATATGGTACGTGTAGTGAGAGCAGACAACAGGTAGAGGAACATCTAGAGAGGTGGAGGTATGCTCTGGAAAGGAGAGGAATGAAATTAGTCGCAGCAAGACAGAATATATGTGTGTGAATGAGAGGAACTCGGGTGGAACGGTGAGGCTACAGGGAGTGGAGATCAAGAAGCTGGAGGATTTCAGGTACTTAGGGTCAACAGTCCAGAGCGTAGGAGAGGGTGGAGAAGAAGTGAAGAGACGGTCCAAGCAGGTTGGAATGGGTGGAGAAAAGTGTCAGGGGTACCAAGAGATAGAAGAACATCAGCCAGAATAAAAGGAAAGGTGTACAAGACAGTGGTGAGACCAGAGATGATGTTTGGACTAGAAACTGTTCCAATGACCAAAAGACAGCAGGCAGAACGAGAGGTTGCAGAGATGAAGATGTTGAGGTTCTCTTTGGGAGTGACCAGGATGGAGAGGATCAGGAATGAGTCCATCGGAGGAACGGCACATGTTAGATGTTTTGGAGAGAAGGTCAGAGAAGCCAGACTGAGACTGTCGGGTCATGGACAGAGGAGGGATGGAGAATATATTGGTAGACGGATGCTGGAGTTGGAGCTGCCAGGCAAGAGGTCTGGAGGAAGACCAAAGAGAAGATTTATGGACGTCGTGAGAGAAGATATGAAGGTAGTTGGTGTGAGAGAGGAGGATCCAGAGAATTGGGTTAGATGGAGACAGTTGACTCGCCGTGGCGACACCTGAAGGGAAAAGCCGAAAGAAGAAGAAGATATTTGGTACGTGTTCCTTCGTAGCGGCGATGGTCTCAGGTGACATCAAGCAATGTGTTCCGTGGACGAACAGAAGCCTTGAGTCCACCAGCTCTGCCGGATTAGGCTGCACTTCCAAATCTCCCTGCGCTCAGGACCGGCTTCTCTGTGAGAAGAAACCTCCCGAGCCTCGGGGAGTCGATTTATCACCCGACTCCGGCCGGCCGTCGAGCGGCGGGGCTTCCGAGTTCCGGACCTTGACAGGAGACACTTCGTCTGAGCCGCCTTGACCACCGTGTTCTCAGCGGGGAGAAGAACTGAGCGAGCATCCGACTATCACCGCTCATGGAAACGGGCGTCAGCTCCCACAAATAGGTCTGCATCTCCAGCATGAAGCGGGGAAACGGGCAAAATGCTTTGCGGAGGTGGAATCGAAGCCTGATGACCAGGCCAGGTGACGCCTCACGTATTCCACTCCAGGAATGCCACCTTTTCTGGGCTGAGGTTCTTGTGAACCTACTGTTTATGAAGATATCCTTCATCCTTCCGGAGCGGTGGTTCTCAGCCTGGGTCGTATCGAACCCCGGGGGTTCGGCGAAGGTCGAGACACGCGGCGACCCATGGGATAGGTGATGACGCGCCTCGCTCGGCCGCCACCGGCCACAGGTGAGCGCTGGACGAGGCTTGGACGATCTGCACGATCTGCAGGATCTCTTTCTTATTGTTTTTAATCCCCACATACTGATGATGTCAAGCCAAAAAAGCAAGTGGTCGGACAAATATGTACGATATGGATTGACATGTATGACGGAACCTGATGGGAGACGGTGTCCTAACCGCATGATTTGCACTGGCGAGTTGAGCAATTCTAGTCTGGCACCGGCTTATCTTTGCAAACCATCTTTTTCGAGGATGTTAAAAAGAAGAAAAGGAACAGACTTTGTTGCCAAAATGACATGAGCGTGGCTCTTGCAAGGTGAAGCCGTGCATTTCTGATCTGCTCCCTCCAAGGCAGCAGCAGACTTCTAACAGGTTTGCAGTAAATATTCATCATTAAGGTTTTGTTTCTGTGTGAAATCAGGTTTTGCTGCTTTTATTCTTTGAACTCGGTAGAGAACTCGGTAGAATTTGTTGAATTTTGAAAAAAATGACATTTTATTTTCCCAATAAAGGTGAATGCGCGTTCAGGACCTCCGACAGGGTCAAGAACCGCTGGTCCAGACCGAGCGCTAAAAAAGAGCTTCTTTTCACAATAACAAGTGAAATACATCGGATTGACGGATTTTGGCTGCATTTTCAAATTCTCTCTGTCTGCCTCCACTGCTCAGCGGCAGGGTTGGTGGAGGTTTGCTGGAGTCCTTGTAGGCCTTACATGGGACTCCGCCGGTCAGCCACTCCCTTCCAGGTGGAATCTCATGACCAAAATGGTCTGTTTATGTTCAGCAGAGGTTCTAATGCATCAACGAGTTGCGCAGAACAGCCTCACGGCGAAGATAAAATAAAAAATTCTTTTCATCGTGGCCTGATTTGAGTCCGACAGAGCTTTTCTAGCATAAAGACGGCGGCGCTCACCGTCCGTTCTTTGTGACGATCATCTCGTTGGTGATGTGTTGGAACTTCCTCCACAGCTCGGCGTCCTCCAGCGTCACCCGCAGCTCCCGCTCCGTGGGATCTCCCTTTTCCCGGCCGGCCTGCAGCTCGCTCTCCACGGCGCTCAGCAGGCGTGATATGCAGTGCTCGGCCAAGCCGGGGCTGCCCCTTCCCCCGCCGCCGGCCCGGTCTAATGACGGCGCGCCAGACTCCCCGTCCTCCTGCCGTCCCTCCACCTTCATCTGTGAAAATCACATCCAAAAATAAGCGGTTCAAGCGTCTGCTCACCACCTTTCTCAACAATTATCGTTCTGTTCTGATAATGAAGTGGTTTTATAAGAATTCTCGATCAAATCAAAACTTCTTTTGGGTTTCCAGACTGACGACGTTGTGAGAAGTGTTCTGGTGTTAAGGCCAAAAGTCTTGAGTCTGCAGTTGAGGGTTTATTTTGGAACAAACCAGTGCACGAGAAAGAAACTCCAACACAGAGCCAATTCAAACGCTGGCTTATTGTGAACTTGGGCTCCAGAATATGAAGGAGCTGCAGAAGAACTTTGCTGTGTGATGAAGTTTGGTGAAGTCATGCGTTTGCTTCTTTTGTCGCTTCACGTTACTCGTACACACCCGACTTTATCAGTTTCAACCGTAATCCATGACCGGCTTGGTACTTTTCTCAGAAAACGCTCGAGCTGATTCTTCATTTGTTGTTGTTTTTTTCTTTGGCTTCTGAGTTGGAAAATTCCTTTTTAAGTCCAAATTGTGTCTGGCAGAATAATATAAAGTTCATTTCTTAATTTCAATATTCATTACAGTTTTGTATTTTAGATTTATCATTTGGATAAGAACACGAGTGACTGTGGCACATCATTTATCTAATATTACACTAATTTGAAGAAAAAGATCTCTTGATATAATTCTTTGCAAATGTATGTGAACACATTCGCTGTCAACAGTATTTGTTGAATTCTCCCAATTTCTTCTTTTCTAATATGCTATTTTCCTTCACATGCAAATATTTCAAAATGTAGAAAGATTTTTTTTTGAAAACCACAAAGTCATCTGTAATTTCAGTTAGTCCATAATTTGTTGTTTCATAGAAATATTGGAGTTCTAAATAAAAATGACCTTACATGTCAAATTAAAGAGTTTAAACATAAAAAGTTTTGGAAATCAACAGCGTGAAGAAACTTTGTTCACTGCTCACGTTACACATTTAGCATTTTTATCTCTGGTATTTGTGATAATTATTAATTCATAATTCCACTGAGTTGAGGTATTACAATTATCAATGACAGAGATATAAAAAAATCTCCTTTTCATCAGAAAGATTTCTGAAAAATAATTTGCATGACTGAATAAGTTTGAAAAATGTATATATATATATATATATATATATATATAAAACACTCACCTGTCACAAAAGGCTGGTTCTACGAAGGAAATAATCCAGAAAGTGTTGACAGTGAGTTAATAGTGGTTAATGATAGTTAATGATAGTAAAGGAGTCATCTGCTGGTGATGTGAGGCTGTTTAGGCTCAGACTGAAACACCAGCAACCTCAAGCAAGGAAGAGCCTCTTTCTCTCTCTCTCTCCATCCGTCCGTCCATCCGAGGGTTTGCCTGCTCGCTAAGTGATCTTCACACAAAAATATTAGATATTAAATACCTTTATAGCGCACAATTCTTTGCTTTGTATCGAGTGAAGATTTTGACCTCTTCATCTAATGGGAAGAAAAACATTTTTACAATGAAAGATGATGTATTACGTCCCGATAGCACAAATATTCAATTCGGTTCAGATCAGAACTTTTTTTTTTTTTTTAAAAGGACAAAGAAATGTTCCACAATGAATCAGTGCTTTGGTGCATAAATACACATTGGTGCACTTTTGTGAGATACTTCCTATGGTTTGATTTGACTGATAGAATATTGACAATTCAATAAATGCAACATCTCAGGGAAGGCGAAATAATGTGAACTGAGTTGTTGGCTCTTTATTTCAGTTGTGATGAAGAAAAAGACATTTAAACAGTAAAAACCTGTTTAAAGGGGGGTTAAACTCAGGGAATTTAAAACACAGCTTTCACAGAGGTGTGTTTTTGACTGGAGTTTGAGTTTAAACATTTAAAAAGCCAGATTTCCAACTTTGTAGGACAGAAGCGGGAGTTTAAATGTCAGACAAGCCTGTTGGAGATAAAGACAGCGTGAAATGAAGAGCTGGAACATCTGGAGACACTCGATATCCCTTGCTTGTTTGTGTGTGTGCGCATTTTAATCAACTGCCAGATTACAGGATTTAGACCCGTAAAAGGCAGAAAGAGAAGTGAAAACCCCTGCAGGTAACAATCAGTGTGTGCGGGAAGTCAAGCGCACACACACTTTTCAGTGGAAATGAGGAAATTAGCTGCCGGAAGAAAAGGCGTTAAATATCAACCTTAAAATTGCAAAAACTAAAAAGTGTAAGTGAGTTTATTGAGACAATTAGCCAGCTGATTTTTCCTAATCTGCTGGTTACAAAACCCTCCAGCATGAACCCTTTGAATAAGAACCAGCAGCAACAATAAAAAGGCTCGGGAGTATATGAAGTGTTTCTGCAGAGAACTAATGTAAATTATTGGTTCGTGCTCTTTTCTTGCACCAGCAGAGTTCAAATAACAAGTTTACTTCAAGTCCAGACATAGAGGGCCGGTTCTGGGAGTCCCAGCGAAGCGACACAAAAGCCTCAGCACGTTGGAAAGTAAGGCAGGTAAGGAGGCGAGGAGGCTACGGCTTATTAGTCCTCGCTAATCGGCAGCAGCCGTGCATCCTCTGACGAGTTGGAGCCATAACACTGTTTTGTGTTTTCTTATTCATTCATATCACTTTCTATTTGCAAAGGCGTGGGATGTCATTGGGAAGTTAATGGGAAACTCCCTAAAATTAAATTAGAAAGGCATCGGAGGCAAAGCAATAACAATATCAGCATTGTCTTTCTTTAAAAAAATAGAGGCAGATCATATTTTATCAGACCAACAGAGATTGGTCACAACTGCTGTTCTATATGAGTCTTTGTATTCATATATCAAAAATATAAAACATATAAAATATACATATGTTAGCCCTAAAAAAATCAAATCACATCATATTAAAAGTGTTTTATTCAGCAATAAAAACTGCATCCCAGATTTTACAAACATCATCAGCTCAACCAGAAATATGAAACTTCAGAGACGTGGAAACTTCAGAAATGCTTTGTAACGCCACCTTCATAAATTTTAGCAGTAATAAAAATTACAGCTGAAAAATAATGATAAAAATAAAATTAAAAAAAATGAAATGTGATGGAAATGTATGCAAACTATAAGTTAAATGTTTTGACCTTTTTGAAGCAGAGCTGTTCGTGGCCACGCCCTTGACTGACATCCCGCTACGTCACCGTGGCAACACCACCGAAACAAACTCCAGGGTGAAAGGACTCAAACTCTTTCCCCGGTGTTGACATTAGATTAGGTTCTTTTACCTGACAAAGTGTTTGGTCTTTCTGGAGTCTTTCTGCTTCTCTCTATCATTTCTGTCACTCTTCTCCTTTGTGTTGCTTCCTGTTCCCCTTCTTGGATTCAAAATCAGTTCAGTTGTTTTTCACTACAACAAAAGTTGAAAAAAAACAAACAAACCATGACTAAATTCTCCGGATAAATAAAAAAAAAATATAACTCTATAAATAAGGAATAAACTTGTTAAAGTGTTGTAGTTTGCCAACATGACATGATTTTTCCAAAGCAACAAATAACAATTTCATATAATTATTATTGCTCTTGGTATTAGCATTTCAATTCTAATTTTAAATTGAATTGTTGAGCTGCAGAACCTGCAAGGATTCCAGGGATTCCTGGATTGACCCTCTGGTAGTGCAGAGTTCCACTTGCGCGGTGCATTTAGAAGATACTCTTTCCAAAAGAAAGCAGAAGCTAGAGAGGAGGAGGAGGAAACAAGGCACAGATCTGTGGCTGTGCTGTGGCCTGAGAGGACACACCTGGTCCTGGTCTGAAGTCACTGCAGGCCTTTACATTGTAGTGTTCTTGTCATTCTGCTTTTCCATTTGGTCGGGTAAATAAAACCGTTGGAGAAAAAAAAACAAAAATCACTGCAGTTAAAAAAACGTGTGGAGGAAGCTCCCGATGTGCCCGACCCCAAAATGGCGGAGTTGACTGGTTTCCGTGGAGACGGACCCGCTTCCGCGATGGTTTAGTTTTGCAAAACATTCAGATGCAGAGAGAGAAACACTTGATGATGCCGTCCCTGTAATGCGGAGCAAAGAAAACGTACCATTATGGATAAACCTCCACATGTGTGTTTGAGTGAGTCTGTGTGTTTGCGTTACCTGGCGAAGGGGATGTAGGAAAGGCCGTACCTGCAGAGATCAACAAAAAATAGGTTGTGTTTTACTTGGTCCAATTACAGTAAGGGGGAAAAAAAAAACTACTTTTTTGCATTAAATGTTTCAAAACAAGAGAGAGATTACTTTTAGATATGGAATATCAATCATTCGCAACATAACTAATGAGAAATACACATTTTGCCCTTCAGCTTGTGCTTCTTTGTGCAGTTTCTCATTATTTTTCAATTCTGTGTCGTCATTTGGACTTTGGTTGTCAATTTGTGAATTTTGGATTGCAAATGATAATCTTAAGCTTAAAGATTTGTATTTGAAACCTTAAATTTCTGAATCCTTTTTCCCTCTCTCAAGACTATTTCTCTGACAGCTTTCAGAGCATAATTTGTCCCAATAGGGACATAATAATTTAAATGTTACGGCGCAAATGTAAATAACAGATACATACTTCATATCTACATATGACTTTTTCCATATGATATATTGTGTTACCAAGTAAAGGCCAGGAACTGAAGAATGCAGAACAGAAGTGCAAGGCCGTTGTTCTTCCACTAGAGGGAGGGAGAAAGTCAAATCTGACAAGCTGCTTTTGTTTTTGTCTTAAATGCGATGATGCCACGCTGTGGTGGACCGATGCACGTGTGATTCTCACCCAGAAAGCAGCGCACAGTGTCAATACCAGACATACCTGCGGAGAGACGGAAGGGACTGATCATCACGCCGAGGAAACTGACTCTCTGACCTGCGCTTTGGCTTTTCGCTCTTCTCTGGTGTGGCGAAGCTGGAGCGTACCAGCATGATGACGGTGGCGAGCGCTCGCTCTTTGGCACACATGGTCTTGAGCTGCCGCAGAGGGCCAATCAGGAACATGGTGCTGGAACACAAAGAAGCTTCGAGTGATGATCAACTGAAACAGAAAGCGGTCCGTCAAAGGTCCTCGGGCGTTCGGGCCACCTCGTTTGAAAACCACAAAACATGACAGGGAGAACCGGGGTTGCTACCTGGCCAGAGCGCAGATGTTTCCCACGCTGTAGAGCACGGCAAATATGGGCAGTCCGAAGCCCGGGAGCCACAGCAAGCAGGTGCCCTGAAACCAGAAAAACACATCGTTAGGTTGGGAACTGATGCTAAAACTTTCACAATGGAAGCAGGCGGGGAGACAGACGTGATCGCCGCCACGTGTCGACAGAATGTTATCACGAGAAGATCACAATGTCACTAGTGAGCGGGAGGGGCAGATTCAACGCGGGGATGGACAGAACTGACCATTGAGACCGAGACAGATGGCTGCCATAGAAACAAATGCGACAATAAAGGTGTTAGCAGGGATATTAGAAAGGTTGTGCACATGTACACACACGCGCTGTTACCATGAAAAAGAACAATATCACTGTTATGACGGGAAAAGATGCACAAAGGCTTGCTGTGACCAAGGATGAGGACTGAAAACATGTTGTCTTTTCCCATAAAAACATACAAGAGAATGATTTTTGTGGATAGGAAGGGAAAGATGGGATGCTACAACAGGAACAAAAAACGTGGAAAAACAGTTACCTTTGACACAGAAACAGCCTGTTTCCAAGGAGAAAAGCTAGTTCCTTGGATATTAACAGGGAGACAAGACAGACAAGTTTTCACCATGAGGACAAACAACAGGACTAACAGCGATGAGGGTACAGCAGAATCGTGAAAATCATGAAAGACCGTGTGGGTGTATGTGTGAGTGTGTGTGTGAGAATGAGGAAGAAACAGAGAGACAAAGGGAGTGTTATCACACATTATCCTAGATCGGGGTCGGCAACCCGTAACACCCAAAGAGCCATTTGGACCCGGTTTCCTCGGAAAAGAAAACACCGGGAGCCGCAATTACTTTTTGACGTCTAAAATAAAGGTTCCACTGTATATATTGCTTTTCATTACCTTTACACTTTGTATAAATAAGTGTGTAGTGTGTTGCTTCTGAAATTCACAAAGTATTACAGAGAAAATTAAATTTTATTTATGTAATGAACTCATTTTGAGCTTTGGGCTTTCAGAGCGTGTAGCGGAGCCTTGACCTGAATTTCAAAAATAAATCGAGAAAAAAATCACTGTGTCAGTAAACAATAAAAAATGAATATTTGCAAAATAGCTTAAAAAATATTTCTTTTACCTGGTTTATGGGACTTCTGCTCCTGAACTTCTGCGCACAGTATCTGCAAATCGGGACTTTACTGGCAACCGCGAGGGTGACGTTATTTTGAGCGGCGAAAAATAATAAATATAATTTTATTTAATATGTCAAGATCACAATAATCTTCCAACTTAGAACTAAAAGTTAAAAAAAGGAATTAACACGAATGAAATATACTTCAATTAAATATGTATAATTTATTTTCCCAAGCCGCTCGGAGCCGCAGTGTAAAGATGGAAGAGCCGCATTGGTTGCCGACCCCTGGTTTAGATAATATCCTCCTAAAGAAAAAACAGACGTCCACCAAGAGGACAGGCGCACAGACCGTTACCGTGGAAGCAGGCATCCGTTACATGGAAAGCCTGCAAAGATGCGTGACATTAGAATGAACCCACCAGGATGGAGCTCAGGACCCCCAAAACGAAGCAGATCAGGAAGCCCTTCATCCTTGTCCCCCAAGCCAGTGTCGATGCCTGATTAGCCCTCTGGACACAAGACATCACAACCATCAACTCAACATGGGCTCAGTATTTCCTCATATTTCACAACAGGGATATCATATTGTTTCTAATGACAATGAAATATACGAAACATAGATACACAGATTTTAGTGTTTTTTTTTGTAACCCCACCACAGTTACCATCCTAGACACTGGTGACACTTTTTTATTATCAGGTTACTAGCTCTAGTTCTATCCTTTCTGTCCTGGTTGCCGTTAACATACCGTAGGACTAATAAGAGCAGATCTTAGCTTATTCATCAAGTTTTAAACACACACGAACACACTGAGCCAGACAAATAAACCTTAGGCATGAATATTATGTGTGTGCATGACAACAAACTCAGCTGAGCCAGACCTACAGAAACTGTAAAAATATTTTTTTGGCATGAGAAGGTCAATGAAGACACAGCAGGAGTTTTATCAGTATAAGTTATGTTTTTTTTTTCTTGATTGATGCCAAATATTTGTATAAGTTTGCCTCCAATGCATCAATACACATTAGCTGGTAAAGGCAGTGGATTTGAGCCAAGTGCCACAACTTCAAAGGAAGAATGTCTGTTTGCTCTTTTATTTAATTTTTCTTATTGTTCTTTATACCAATGATTATGATATTACACATTTTATTTTGAAAGGAAGTTCCTCATATTATGTGATCAGTGGTCTTTTGAAATGGAGTGAGTCATAACTTAGCTACAATAATCATAGAAAAACGTTTGATACAAATTCACTTAGACATTGTCTTGAATATGTATCCCTATGGCTGGAATTAAGAATAGAAGCGGGCAACTCCAAGCGTATAAAACTGAAATTGAAAATTGTTTCCGAAGATCCTTTTAACTTTGTTTGGTTCCCTTTCCGTCAGTTTGATAAACAACACTTTAGACCGCAGCTAGCATGCGGCTAATGAGCAGCTAGCAGCTAGCAGCTAAGCACCGAGCTAACGACAGCACGGAGATGCTCGCTAACGTCACCTCCAGGATTCCGCTTGCGTCCGCGTTTCCATCCTCCTGACCGCTCAGCACCTTCTTCAGCTTGTCCATCAGACCCCGAATCGCTGCTGGCGAAATCCGAAAACTACTCAGAAGCTTCACCGTAGGTGTTCTGAGATTCAGGTGGAGAAAAGTTTTTGCTCATCAACAGGTGCAGCGCTGACTTCCGCCTGCAGTACCGCCGCTGGACACAGCGGGGAGGGGGCGCTGTTCCGGTTACAGTTCACATTCATTATTATTATCAATAATAATAATAATAATAATAATTATCAGCATCATCACATAATTATTCTTGCTTAACAGTTAGGGAGAGTTCCATCTGATTTTATTCATTTTTATGTTCATTCTTCTTTTGGCTTTTCCCCTCAGGGGTTGCCATATCAGTCATTACTATTACTAGTGTTATTATAAATTACGATAGATAAGATAAGATAAGAACAACTTTATTTATCCCGAAGGAAATTGTTGTGCCATAGTTTCAAGCAAAAACATAACAATAATAGATAATAGTAGGAAGGAGGGAGAATAAGAAATACAATAAAATATAAATTGTCAAGGTTAAGGCTATCAAGTGTTTTAAGGTCTTAAGTACAAAGATTTAAAGATTCCTTGTGGCTGAAGGAAGAGGAATTAAAAAGTCTGATAGCCTCAGGTAGGAAAGACATTTAGATTATAATAGTAATTCTTGCTTATCAGTTAATGAGGGTTCCATCTGATTTCATTTATGGATTCATTCTTTTCCTTTCGGCTTTTACCTTCAGGGGTCGTCCTCGTCAGTTATCATTATTATTATTATTGTCATTACTCTTATTATTATAAATTATAATCGTTATTCTTGCTTTACAGTTAAGCAGAGTTCCATGTGATTTTATTGATGGATTCATTCACTCATTAATTTATTCACCTTTCTTTATGTTTGTTATGTTATGTTATGTTATGTTATGTTATGTTATGTTATGTTATGTTATGTTATGTTATGTTATGTTATGTTATGTTATGTTATGTTATGTTATGATGTTTTTTTTTCCAAATGTAAAAAAAATGTATTGTTTACAGCAGTTTTAAGGTCCACATTTCACTGATTTTTTTTCTATGGAAAATTACAGTAAAATGAAGACATCAATTAATTGCTGAACTAAACTAGTTTGTTTGCCTGGAAACGTTTGCTGCTCGTTTTCTTTCTTACTATTGCTTTTGGTTTGGATCATCTCTGGTTGAAAGTCTGACTTTTCACAGACCTAGAGGGAAATCCACTTCCACATAGTGTAAACAACAACACTGTCATGCAAAATACAAAAATACTACAAATGATTCAAACCTGATTTCAATGAGTCAGGGAAGAAAGTCTGAGTTTTCCATACTGTTCACAATGTTTTTCTGATGCGCTTCTCAAATTGCGTGTTCTTAATTAACCACATACAGCAAAACAGACAAGAGGGACAGAATGAAAATCAGATATAAGATAATAATGTCTTTAATTCTACAAGGTGGCGTTGGATTTTGCAGCGTAAAAGGTTAGGGGGTGATTGTTCCTGGTGACCCCTGAGGGCAACGGCCCAAAGGAAGAGAAGAAGAATGTCTTTAATTCTATGAATCACAATATGTGTTATCATTTATATGGCTTAATGTTTTTTAAAAACCATCAGACCCATGCAGGTGATGTTTTTGTCTTTTTTTTAGTACTTTGTTATCAATCTTCATGTGATTTTTTTTTTGTTATTTCTTTTCATTCTGTTTCTAATGTTCTTCAAGGATAAAGAGATGCAGTTGTTACAAAAAATAGCAGAAACATACTTGACAATTGTTAAAAAGGCCTGAACTTACGAGATCAAAAAAGTGCAAGAAACACCTAGTGTGTAAAATCATTTTGAGATCATTTGTGGCTTCCGTTGTTTGCAGTCAAGTAAAAAACTTTTTTTTGTCGATCTAAACTTTATTGAAAAAGATATTAACACAACTGCACACACTCTCATACACACACACCACTGAGGTCACTGTGGTTCAATCAGCTGTAAAGTTGGCCTTTCTGAAGAGCTACGCCGCTGCGGTGCACCGTGGGATTTATATCCTTCCAATGACAAAGGATTTCATTTGACAATTAAGCGATTAATATTCTGCATGTTGATGTCACAGCTACAGTGTGATGATGTCACAGCTTCTCGACAATGTGGTTACTGCTCGTTTGGCTGATTCACGGGACTTTGACCCTGGTGGAGTTCCAGTAGACGGGCTCAGGCATGAAGACATGGACGTGGCACGTGGGGCACGAACGCTTCCTCCACAGCCACTCTTCTATACACTGCAAAGACAAAATCAGACGCAATACTACCTCATTATGGTATGTTATGGGAAATGGCTGTTAGCTTTTAAGTCACAGCACATCACCACACGACCTATAAATGGTAATGGCTATCAGACTTTTTAATTCCTCTTCCCTCAGCCGCAAGGAATCTTCAAATCTTTGTAGTTAAAACCTTAAAACAGTTAAGACAATTTATATTTCATTGTATTTCTTATTCTTCCTCCTTCCTACTTTTATCTATTACTGTTATGTTTTTGCTTGAAACTCTGGCACAACAATTTCCGTAGGGATAAATAAAGTTGTTCTCATTCTCATTCTCATTCTCATTCTCATTCTCATTCTCATAATGCAGCATTACGATGATGTTACTGTATCATCAAAACACCACCATAATGTCACCACAATGTGATACTTGACACACAACTGTGTATATTTTGATACAACACCAGTGCAAAATGACTCCCACCTAATGGTAATGTCATTAAAAGTGTTAGGACGAGTGTTTGCGGTTCCGGGATTGAATTATTACAACATCACTTTGGTGTCGCTGGAATATGTATATCTCAACATAACAAAATAACAAAGCGCAGTCACTCCAATAATGTGTTAAAATGCTGCCAGTCAGCGACACCACCTTACAATATTTTAACAGCACTACCACGGTGTCTAACATTACAATGACGCATCTGCTGTATCGGGATGTCGACAAATTGTTATTATCAGAATGTGAGCGAGGCTTGGACAGTAAGAGTGCATCACCTCCTGGTGGAAAGTGTGTGTGCACTGGAGCTCTCTGGTGCCACCAGTGCCGTGGTTCAGGTCATTGTGGCAGATCATACACACACTGTCGGCGTCGCTCTAGAACACATTTTGGTCATTGGTTCAGTTAACATGTAATACTAAACACTACTTCAACATATTAAACTTCTTCCGAACAGCTGTGACGAAAATGTCAAGAGAAAAATCTGCTTATGTAATGACAGATGGAATGATTCACGTTATACTTTCATTATGAACTGTCATTTTTTTAATTTACAAGATTAAAATGTGCAAAAAAGAGATCAGAATTAAAAAAATAAATGTAATCAATTGCTTGAGAATTTAGCAGAATGTAAATGAAAGTGACCTTAAGGGCAATGAAATGAAATGAACCGAAATATTAGTAATTTGCGAAATCTTGACATTTTAACCTTAAATCACAGTAAGGGAAATAAGAATTCACATTGACCTGAGAGAATTAAATGACAAGACCAAAAACTGAGTGAAATATTATGTAAAACTCTAAGACAAATAGACCAAAATATCAACGTGGCAAACTTGACCACAGTACAGGAAAGACGGTACAGTTTTGTTTCAATACTGCTACTAAAAAGTGTCGTCTACCAGCGACATGACATTGCGCCTCCTGAACTGGCCCCGTTTCTCCGATACAGTGGCCTCAGGGATTGTGGGAATGAGTGAGGGTCTTCGCTCTGTGGTGGCCGTGGGGGCGGCTTCCTGCGGCAAGGGCAGCAGGCGGCGGGACGAAGAGCGGCGAAGCAGAGCCCTCACTGTCACTGGAGCCTGGGTGGACGAATGAAGGCGAGACAGCTGCATCGCAGACAGCGTCGCCTGGACAGACAAAAAAAGACGAATCCATCTCGTTAAACATCAGTGGAATCAATGGAGTTTTTTTTTTTATTACATTTTCTTTCACTTTTTATGTTTACTGTTTATGTACGCAATATGGTTGTTATACTATTGTCACCATACTTCTAATATTATCTAATTATTATGTGCTTGTTTTTTTTTTACAAAATATCTTCAAAGTAACAAATGTACCTCATAATGGTCAAAAGAAGCCATACACATAGTCATCAATAAAAATAATATATAATCACGGCAGTAAAATTAGATTTTAGAATTGATTTAAACAAACAATTAGATGATTAGATAAATTTATTAAAAAAATAAATCATTTGGTTAAAACATAATAGCCTTTGTCTTTGTAAGTAAGATCCAAAAAACATGAGGTAGTTGAGATTACATGATAAAGCTCAGTGGGAATTTAAACAAATCAAACTTTTTATGTTTTTTAAAGCTTTTTATGTTTAAACATTGTAGAGTTACATTAGGGGCTCACAAGCTCATTCACAATTCAATTTGGATGTGTAACGTCATTAAATGTCCTGTTAAATTCTGCATGATGAGGGTTTATATTTTGTCAGAATTCAGTAGTTGTTGTGTTGTAATGCAGCTGATTGGATTATCTGATATGTGATCAATGCGGTCATAACTCTGATGCCAACATGTCACCCAATGTTTACCGGACATGGCAGTGAGGACCGGCGGTCTGTCCTCATCCGAAATGGCGTCTCTAAACTGCTCCTGCTCTCAGGTCTTGCTCCCTTGGCCTCTTCCTCCTTTTCCTCCTCAGTCTTCTTCTGCTGCTCCCTGCCCTGGCACTGCTGTATCCAGGCGTTGAAAATCTTTGCATCTTCCTCCTCATCCTCCTCCTCCTCCTCCTCCTCCTCTTCTATAACCTCCTCCTCTTGCCGCAAAGGACTTAAATTGTCAGAAAACACATCGGCTTCTTCTGTCTCCGGATCCATCGCGGGAAAAGCAGGGTTACAGCTGTGTCAGATAGGAAACTGGTTACACTATAACCGGTGTATGTCAACAAGGCTAACAGTTACACTGAACCCCAAGTTATTGAGGAAATGTTTGCCTGACAAGCAATATCACAACCACGACCCACAAAGGGGCCTCTTTGCCTTGCTAGCACAGTGCATCAACAACAAATAACACGATAGTTAGCACAGTTACAAGCATAATGTATGAATTTTAACTCGTTTGACTCAAAGAATGATAGATTACTTTCAATTACATTCTATTTTTCAAGGATATAACAATATATCTACGCCTGGCTAAGTTATGATCTTGCTGGACTGCAACATATGAGCAAATGTGCAGCTGGGTTTGGAATAGCAAATTAGACTTTGGGAAATATGTTGCATGTAAAGCCAATACAAGCTCGCTAGGTTACATAAATGGCCCTCAGGCTAAACCAAATCAGCGCATTAAAACTAGCTAGGATTAAGTACATATTATCAGTTAAATAAAGCAATTGCAATGTTGGAGCCACAATAGCATGATCATAGCAAGACAAAGCTACAACCAGGCTAAATTATAGGAAAGGAGCTAAACTACAGCTTATCTGTCTTACATCACCGTTAGATTACAAACAGCCCAAATCGTGTTCTGTTTCAATTTGCAGAAACATCAACAAATGGGTGATCAAACTGTTCGCTTGTTGTGAAGATGGCGACAGATAGGAACACAATCTGCGATATATTAAAATGCAAGTAACTTGCAAACCAAATACATTTGAAGCATGCGTGTACAAATGAACAAAACAAATACAAAAAAACATAAAAATAGCTTAACAGTAGCCACCTTATATAATTAAGTAAGTTATTACTCAAGGTAGATATGAGTAATTACTCATGTTGTAGCCAATATTAGGTAGCAATATCGGGCTACAAATTGATATGCTACAAAAGTAAATGTGAAAAACAGAGTCTATGAAGCTATGACACCTATGAAATGGTGAAATAAAGTTTGCATTTAAGTTAGATTACTTGAATTGCGCTGCTTGACAGTAGGATAATCAAGACGGAGCGGATGGCTGGAACGAGTTACAGCCAACAGATTATCTGTGCAAATTATCCACAAATCCAGGTGTGATCTTCAGCCTCTCTGTGCTGCCCACAGGTCCACGCCAAACAAGAAAACAAACATGCAAAATTAACTGTATCCTCTGCAATGGCGTGTAGTTCCTACTGTGATTTCTCCCTGGTTTCTGGACTGCTTGCACCCAAAGCCCACTAATCCATTTACTGAAACACAGGAGGATGACCAGAGATTACAGGCTTATACTGTATCTATCCAAGCAGGTGAGAGGTGACGAAGAGGCAGGCCACTGTTTTACTTGCAGAAACGATCTTCTATCTTTGGCTAAGGGACAGGAAAGGAGAAATATTTCTTGATATGTAGTTCATCACCAAATGAAAGTACCAATGGTCAACCTTAAAGAATATTAAATGGGCTACAGATCACCAAAGCATATTTCATTAAATGACAACAACATTCTCATTATCGTGATTAAATACAAAAATGTTGGGAATGTGTTTGGAAATAACCAATCAATCATCCCGCCAACCACCAATTAAAAGATGAATTGGTCTTCAATGATTGATGAACTTGCATGAATTTATATTTGAACTCCTACGAATCAATCCAACCAATAATCAGTCAATTCAATCAAATCCAACAATCAACAATATACCCGTTAATAGATATATATCAGGTCCCATAATTAGTAGAGGCTAAAATGACAAATGATTAAAAATGCGTAACAGTAAACGATTTGAACGGATCAAGATTTTTTAATTTATCGCAGCAACCAATCATTAACACAACAATTACTAAAAAGAATTTTAGAAATAAACTGATTATTTAAATATTCTTCACACGCTTGAAGCCTTCAAACGGGACGGAGGGAAAAAAAGGAAACTGCTACCGGAAGTTGCGCCTGTTTTGTTTTGTGACTTCCGGTGTCATGGCGGAGCATCCGTCGGCCGGACCGTAAACAATTAGCCTTCAGCTCGGCCACTTACCGAGGCTGAAACGTCGTTATCCTAGACCTAAACGGCGAGTGTGCGGCTCGCCGGCCAGGATGGGTACGTGTCGAAGCTGTTTACGGTTCTCTCTGCCGCATTTTAAGCCAGGAATGTTCTCTTTTGCGGGGCAAATGAGATAAATCTTGTTCGACTCCCAGCACCGTGCGAACCGAGCTCCGTTAAAAATACACGGCATTAAACGTTTTCCAGCGGGGTTTGCGGTTCATGAACAACGCGAACACACACCGATACGTTATTTACCAATTGTTTCATTCGGCTGATGTTTCTGACGAAAGTATCTAATGGGACCTGAAACTTCGTACATCGTACCAGCCGAAGCAGCGTCGTACAAACATGAATTGTTCATTAAACTATATATTTCAGTGTTTTCTGCGCCGTGTTCCTTCCTGTTTGATAAGTACGGCAAGTGAAATCCGTATTTAAGGCAAGAAATCCAGTCACGACTGAATCGGTTGATATGCTTCATTCTTCTTGTGTTTGGTGCTTGTGTAAGTCTAGAAACTACATGCTCCACTCATGTCTAGTAGCTCTCTAGCCCATAACCAGGTTACATTTACCAACAGTTTGTCCTGCTAACCATAACATGGTATGACTTTCGAGCAGTGGAGGCAAACATTAAGTCTAACCACTGGTTGCATATAAATTCATATACAAAGGTTGGCATCTGTGTGAGATGATGATGAGATGAGAACAACTTTATTTACCACGACGAAATTGTTGTGCCAGAGTTTCAAGTAAGAAACATAACAGTAATAGATAATAGTAGAAAAAAAAAATAGGAAAAAGAGACACTAAGGTGAAGAGAAACTCTGGCAGGCAGCCGCCTGAGACAGCACCGGAAGTGTGGGTGTTATTGTTTATTCAAAAAGCTAATTCAAGTAAACAACTGACAGTCAACCAGCGTTAGAGAAATCAGACCTGGTTGACAACACCCGAAATCCCATCTTGTCCCCCCACAGCCTCCCCGCTCTCCTTGTCCTCCCTGCGTCTGCTCATCCCACCGCTGCGCTTCCTGTCAGCAGCCATGTGGCAGGTCGTGCAGCAGCAGAGCGTCGAGCATTACGGAAAGCTGGTAGACTTTGTCTCCTTGGTGACAGAGGCTTTGCCACAACTGCTGACGGAGCAACAGAAGAACTTGCTGCTGCTAGCGCTGAGGGCGAAGGTGGGACCTCCTCGTCGTGGGGCAGAAAAGTTAAAAACCTCTCCAATACAAGGCTTTGCAAAGTGTCTTTAAAAAAAGTCATCCCACGAAACTGAAAACAATCACGAATCGGAGTAAGATTGCAAAAAAAACAACAAAGGGTTAAAACTTCCGTTGAATAATTGATTAAATTATGAATGAACAATTCTTTTGTAATGTTTTAGATTACTCAATTTAAAAGTGAATTAAATAATTATAAATGACCTTTTGCATTAGCAAGACAACTGGGATTGGAAGAACTGTCGCAATGTGACTCTTTGGAATAATTTGTATCGAATTCTTGTCTTGTACTTTGAACGTCTATTTTTTTTATCTTCAAAATATTGAAAGCGACAGCTATAAAACACGTTAAAGTGGTTTGAAAAAGAATCGCACAACATTTGAATATTTATTGTCTCCACTGAAAAAAGAATTTAAAAAAATCTTTGATCGTATCTTTCATGGTAACAAACAGTCATGTAGGTTTTGGGGAAATGTCACAGAAATCAGCAAATACCAGAGAAGTCAGCATGCATCTTACAAGTAATGAGCTGTAACAGTCTGAAGAGATTAATTTTCAGGTTTTTCATTGTCTAAAACTCTTGAACCTTTTTAGTTTTGCAAACCCAACTTGATGTCTCTCAGCTACTATTCTGGAATTAATGGACTGTTTTTCTCACCAGAACAGCTGCCCACTGGCAAACATTGGACTTAGAACGCAAGCCAAACTTGATATGCACAATTATGTCTCCGTCTTGCTTCAGGTGACGCTCTGTGAGTCTGAGCCTGGCCAGGCCTGCCTGGAAAAGGCCTGCAGTGTCTCCAAGGTTATGGTGAGAGTCATGGTGTTTATTTTAAACTCACAAATATCCAGCTGATTTTCTTGTCAGAGTGGTACCCCATTGTATTTATCTTTTTTTTCATTAAAGTAGTTATTTAAAAAAGAATACAAATAGCATATAGAAGACAACAAAACACCCCTCGAGACAATTGTGTTGCTCGTGATTATATCAATTGTGATGTGTTTGAATATATGCTTAATGCAGTGGTTCTTAACCTGGGTTCGATCGAACCCTAGGGGTTCGGTGAGTCGGTCTCAGGGGTTCGGTGGAGCCTCCGCCGCAGAGGTCCACCCCTCACTCTAGTCTGCAGTTAGTGGGCACGGTCATTGAAAGCGTCCTGCTCTGAGATTTCCTACCGGTCCGCTTTGAGGTCGCTGGTTTATGCAGCAGAGTGAGACCTCCCTATCAGACCGGTAAGTTGTTTTGAGTTCATGCACTGTGTTGGTTTTGTTATTTGAACAAGGTGATATTAATGCACAATTCATTTCGCGCACCAGTAAAAAAAAATCATATTTTATTTTTTACTAAAGAAGGGTTCGGTGAATGAGCATATGAAACTGGTGGGGTTCGGTGCCTCCAACAAGGTTAAGAACCACTGGCTTAATGTAATGTTGCATAAGTTGAAAATAAGCCTTAATATATAAAAAGTGATAGTCCCACACTCGACGGAACCTTCCTTTCACATTGTTCTTCCTGGCAGTGAGATGTTTGTATCTACATGTATGTACGTGACGTGCGCTTCCAGTTGCTCGGTATCAGTCTTGCTGCAGCTCTTAACGCATGCTGTCTTTTACTGACTCCTTGTGGGAAAAACGTGGTATCTCCCAGGAGACAAAACAGCTGAGACTCGGTGGCTTTTGTTCAAACCAGTCACCCTTCATGTTCTTAATGTTCTCAATGTTCTCTCCAGAAAGGTAACACCACAGCACAGACTGTGAGAAGGCATGTAAGAATGTGCCGTTTTCTCCCGTATACTTCCAAAATGGTGTGTCTTCTACTAAGCCCACAGTAAAAGCTTCATAGGACGGTAGAGGTATCCATGTATGATTTTCTTATGGGTAAATTTGCTTCCACTGTACCCAGTGGTCCACCCAACCCTGGAAACTATAATATGCCATTTCTCCTAACTCCTTATCTCTTAGCCCTATAAATCTAAGATTCTCTACAGATAACCTATTACAAAACAAGGGTTGGGAAGACGTCCCCTGCTTGCATGTGATTTCCCAGTCAACCTATGAATCCATTGAGAGCTTCAAAATGCCAATACCAACCTCATTCTGAGAAAAAGCCCATGTGGGTTTGGAGGACCATTTCTGTCTTTGCTCAATCCCATTGAGAATCATATTTAGCCCAATGCCTCACCACTTTGGAAGATAAATTATATGTTTCTGTATTTGGAATAGAATAGAATATTCCTTTAATTATCCCTCAGTGGGGAAATTCATTTTTTTAGAATAGAAGAAGAAGAGCCAAGTCCCTGTTTTCCCTCGTAGCAGAGCTTTTAATATTAATCCCTGGTTTTTCCCCTCAGATTTCAGGCATAGCACATGTTTCCTATATAGCTTTGGCCACTGGCTTTCTGATTTCTTCGGAAAATTTTTACCCTCCCCATTCCCACCCCAGTCCTTTTCAATTCTTTAAATAATGTCTTATAGAAGTCAGAGAGTGAGATTTTCATCGAAGCTTTTGCAGTAAGTTACTTAGAATTAAATGATTAGGTATTAATGTTCTCTCTACATTCTCTCTATGTATTGTTCAGTCGTATTTTTGTAAGTGTTATTAATTAGTACTATTTGTGGAGTATTAATTACAAATGTTATCATTTGTTGTTTCTTTTTAGATTAACACTCAATGCCTTAATGCCTAGATTTCTCATAGATAAAAGGTTAATATCAGGCGAAGACCAAAGTGACACGATGTGTGAAGGCCATGGATTCTTCTCCACACTGTTTGTTTACAAGTGCTGTGTCTCTTCAGTCAGGTTCTGAGGTCGGAGGTTGGTCTTCTGCTCTGACGGTGTTGACTGATAGAGTCACGCAGAGTGCGCCGGAGAGACAGTGTCTCCTGCAGGTCAGTGCCGCGCTGACCGGGTTGCCACGGCAACGGCGTGCAGATGCGCTCACGTTAACATCTCACTCTAAATGTCCTCAGGATGTCTTCAACCACAGCTATGACGTCGCACTGCAGACCCTTATATCTGACTTCCTGTCAAGGATCGACCAGCTGTTCCCCATCCCTGACTTCAAACAGGTGACCTTTGACCCCCACGTGCACATAGTCAACACGAGGGGCTGAAACTCAGCACCTTGAAGGTTGTTTGGACAGTCAGCTGTCAGAAATACTTTGTTTGAATTTTTGTATCTCACTCGTTCATTTTTGGGTTATTTGTTGCAAGACTTTATTTGTAGTTTATTTTTGAACCGTCTTCTTGACACTATCGTCATTACCAATGTGAGATACCGCTTATTGGATAACTTGTGTCATTTGAATAATTGTGATGTTTAGCTGCTAATTTGTTCGCTGTACATAAAAATCGTTTTGATTTTGGCGACGGGTTGCACGTATAAACCCGTATGACTGGTTTTATTTGTCGGCTCACCGTATTACTTGTGTAAGTTTGTTCATCTATTTGCTTTAGTTAATGAAAGTCAGAATAGTGACTTGGATTTGTTATTAATCGACAATGAATTTCCGCGTATGAGTCCCATCATTGATCATTTCTGTGTATTTGTCAGAGGGTTTATGCTGTATCCTTATTTGTTTTATGTCATTTGCAGAACTGCTTCTAATGATTTATGTTGATGTTACCATTTAAAATGCTGGATCAGTTTTAGTAAATGTGGCTCGGTCAAAGATAACTTAACACGGATAACTTTACACACAAGAAAACACTTGTTTGCATTTCTGTTATTGGCCTGGAGTTTATTGATCTTTCTTGTGAGATGAATCTGTGTTTTTAAGGCTTTTGCCTCTTCTGTAATCCTGCATATGTTATTTAAATAGGGTGATATTCACCCCTGTCACCCTTTAAAAGCAGAAGAAAGTTGTTGCTGTAACATTTGCGTGTTCTGTCTCAGGCAGCTTCTTGGCTGGACGCTGCTGCAGGTGAATGGCAGGACTGTCTGGAAGTGGCAGACAGTGAAAACCTGAAGATATTACTGACGGATCGGAGCTGCCAGCTGGGTTGCGCCACCACCAGAGGTACCACGCCACACTGGAATGCCTCTTTCAATGCTTTCACACACAACATCGACAAAGATTCACGTCTTTCCTTCAGTGGGCTGCGAAACAGAGAGCGTCCTCCTCTCGGCCTGGTCCCACCCTCTCCTCGCTAAACCCGCTAATCCTCAGCCTCCGTCGGGCGACTCCACCGCTGACGGCCTTGGTCCCGCCCGACTGGACGCGGAGTTGGTGAAGGAGGAGGTTGTGGTGTTGATGGAGTACAGAGGGGAGGAGCCGGAGACCGTGGTGGGAGAGGAGACCTCACCTGTGGAACAGGAGCTGTCCAATGACGGCTCGGCGGTGAGCGGTGACGTCATTCACGTGATCCTGGATCAGGACAGGTGAGATAGCTTCTCATTTGAGACAAAGGGATTCCCCGATTCTTATGCGACCCTTGATATTTATGGCTCGTCGGCCCGGCAGAGTGAAGGACGCGCCCGGAAGCGTTCCCGGCCAATCGGAAGATCCAGGTAAACACCCGCCTCAGGACGCTTTATTTGCCGGCCGTTTCCTTGACTTGAGTTGTGACAGAAGTGCTGCTTCGTCAGTGTCCGTGACTCCGTCCTCTCTCCACAGACGGCCGGTCAGATCAGTCCTGCTCGGACATCCCCACAAATGCTCTCTACCGCATATCCCACAATTCCCAGCGCGTCGCCCACAAGTGTCCCCAGTGTCGCAAGTGTTTCATCTACCGTTCTCAGGTGAATCTTCGCGCGTGCGGCGGCGTCATCAGCGTCACCGTCGTGGGAACTAATCAGCGTTGATTTCAACAGGTGATCCGCCACCTACGTACCAATAAATCCTGCGGCTCCGCCATAAGTAGCGCCACGGACGCTCAGCCGCAGCCTCAGGACGAGGAGCAGCGCCCGGCGGCGACCCCTCTGTCGGAGCCGCGACCCCTCCGGGCCCACGCCTGCTTCCAGTGCGACGCCGTCTTCAGAAACAAGACGGAACTGCTTTCGCACAAACAGAGCCACCGGGCCAGGCCCGTCTACCAGTGTGACCAGTGTGACAAGGAATTCCACCACCTGTCCAGTCTGACCAACCACAAACAAACGCACCTGGACCGAGGCGGCTTCGCCTGCAGCCGCTGCGACAAGGTGTTCGGTTCGGGCAAGGAGCGAGACGCCCACCGACTCCAGCACCGGCTACCGGACCTCAACTGCAGGGTGTGTGAGCAGACGTTCACCTCACAGACGCAGCTGCTGCGACACCTGCAGACACACTCCGTGGAGGGTGTGGAACCCTGTTACAGCTGCCGCTTCTGCGATCAGACCTTCTCAGGTAACACCTGTACTCACTGCGGCGCTTTGCGAGGCCTCCCTCGATTCATGACGGAGCTGCAGAGCAGAGATTCTCATTATGGTAGTTTAGTCTTTGCATATGATGGTTTGGTCTAGAAGACAAGCGGAAACATGTTTACATTTATTATGTAGAATTTTCAAGTTGACTTCATGAATGTGACAGAAAGAGAGTGACAGTGTTCAGTATTTAGACAAATACTGGTTAAAAACTGACTTTTTAATTCCTCTTCCCTCAGCTGCAGGGAATCTTCAAATCTTTGTACTTAAGACCTTAAAACACTTGATAGCCGTAACCTTGACAATTTATATTTTATTGTATTTCTTATTCTCCCTCCTTCCTACTATTATCTATTATTGTTATGTTTCTGCTTGAAACTCTGGCACAACAATTTCCTTCAGGATAAATAACGTTGTTCTTATCTTATCTTATCTTAAACCTGTCAAAAGTAAACCGAGATCACAATACATTCAACTTCACTCGTAGTTTGAAGCCTACAAAGCTCAGGTGATGGTCTGTCCTGCAGATACCTTTGGAGACATGGAACCTTCATAGATCATGAAACTAACTAAGGAGTTGACAGGCTTTTCAACATTTACGTGCAAATAATGAATCAGTGAGTTCAACACCTGGAAATGGGGATCATTTTTATTTCAATTAAAAGAATAGATAGATGGAGGCCATGTCTTCCTTTAGTCATCAGATAAGACAAGATAAGACAAGATAAGATAAGATAAGATATGATAAGATAGAGTTTATTGAGGGGAAAATTCTTTTGTCACAGCAGTGTAACAGTTATAATTGTCAAATAAATGTGATTATTAATATTAATAGAGACAATTAGAATACCAAAAGACATAAATAAGTAGATGGCAGAGAGAACAACAACATAGAGGTTCAGAATAGAAAACAGAATGGGGGGAAAAAAGACACTAAGTGTGGAAATAGACAACCAAAACTAAACAATATAAAATGTAAGACAGTAGAAATGACAGAAATAAAATAAATAAAAATAGGCAGGAAGTGAGTGGGCTTAGACCAACACGGATAAAACAGACAACAGAGTTAGAGCATATGGAAGAATGGGTGAGGTAGTCAGTGGGAGAATATGGGCTGATGGGAAATACGTCTTAATGTGTTTCCAACGTCCGCGAGCGAGAACGTTCATTTAAGGTGTTTTTAGTTTTCCAAAATGTCTTCAGGAAAACTTCAGCAAACCGTTAAAATATCACATTTTTACCACCTTGACAAGAGCGTACTGATAAAAGTACGTTATCTCTCAGGTATCGTGTGAAATGTATTCGCTGCCTCTTTTGCGTGGACGTACACAGAGTCCTCGCGGTAAATGTAAGGAACGGTTCCTTTTCTCCGCAGGAGTTACCCAGCTTCGTATCCACCAGCGCACCCACACCTTCCGCTCGTACCGGTGCGAGCAGTGCAACAAGATGTACGGCTCGCTCACGGGCCTCCAGTCTCACCGGGCCAGTCACCATGGCGACAGCCGCTTCCTGTGCCCTCAATGCGGCAAACGCTTCAAAACCCGGGACGGGCTGGAGGGCCACCTGAGGACGCACACCGGCGAGCGGCCCTACCGCTGCCCCTATTGCCCCAAAGACTTCACCGCGCTCGCTGGGCTGAACGTGCACGTGCGGAGGCACACGGGGGAGCGGCCTTACGTGTGCACGGTATGTGGAAAGGGCTGGCCGTCCGGAGGGGACTTGCAGAAACACATGAGGACGCACACGGGAGAACGTCCGTACACCTGCCTGGAGTGTGGGAAGTCCTTCTCCATCTCCTGCCACCTGACCGAACACCGACGCATCCACACAGGCAGGTTCCTCCGCAAGCACACACACACACACACACACACACATGATATGTGCACATTCGGTGCACGGTGACAAAAAAATAAAAATACAACTAGAAACACAAAAGTGAACACAAGATGATATCTGAGGATTTACATTTACAAATAGTAATTTATTAAAAGATAGAAATAATTATAGCTAGTATCTGTCTTGATATTAGAATTAAAGTTCAACATTTGACTTTTTAAAGTCGTTTAAAAATGATTAAAAAGTCACACTTTTTAATTTCAGATGAGGAGGTTTAAACCTTTACTCACTTTCAAGTGTAATTCATTTCCATTTTTTCCTCTTATTATTCTATTCCGTCTTTCCATCCCCTTCATCAAATTAAAACAGAACAACAATATTTGCTCCATGTCATATTCAAATGTTGTCGTGACCCCTGGGCTTTGTTTAGTTTCTTGAAGATACTTACTGGGCTTACTGGGTGAAAGCTGAAACTGCTGCAAGAAACCAACCACAGTCCAGTGGTTGGAATTACACTGCTCCAAAAAATAAAGGGAACACTTAAAAAACACATCCTAAATCTAAATGAATGAAATATTCTTATGAAATACTTTGCTCTTTACACACTTGAATGTGCTGACAACAAAATCACACAAAAATGATCGATGGAAATCAATTGTATCAACCCATGGAGGTCTGGATTAGGAATCACACTCCAAATTAAAGTGTAAAAACAAACTCCAGGCCGATCCAACTTTGATGTAATGTCCTTAAAACAAGTCACAATGAATCTGTGTTGCTTCCTGAGTGGACACTATGATTTCACACAAGTGGGATTGACTTGGAGTTACATTGTGTTGTTCAAGTGTTCTCTTTATTTTTTTGAGTAGTATATTATCGACCATATGCAATGCATGATTATTCATCAAATAGGTGAAAACATTCACCTTTTGTTCTCCTGTGACGTCTTATCAGTATCAAATTTTGATACCGAGCATTATTCGACTCGTTATTCGACTGGTTTATTTACGGTGACGCCACCGAGCCTCCGTGTTTAGCTGAGCGGTGAATGTGAATGTCGTGCAGGAGAGAAGCCCTTCACTTGTCCCGAATGCGGGAAGTGTCTGAGGAGGAAGTTCGACCTGAAGAAGCACATGTTGTCCCACAGCAACGTTCGGCCCTACGCCTGCCTCTCCTGCCCCAAGAGTTACACCCGCAAGACACACCTCAACCGACACCTTCTGACGCACCGGACGCCCGGCGCCGAGGAAGCGGCGCCCGACATCTGACGACGCTTTCCTCGCGTCTCCTTCGGAAGCACTTCCTGTTCAGAAGCTGTGAGATTGTAATATTTGTCCCATCGTTTGCGGCGTCGTCCCCGTGTGACACGTGCCTGCAGGGCGATCTGATCGACCCAAAGCGTCTCGCTGACTGAAGGCACCGGGACTGACGGGCCGGGACTCAAACACCTACAAATGGACCCATTTTCTAACATACTCGTGGAATTTTCAATGGCATGTCGTTAAGTAAATGACCTGCGGTGTCAAAATTATGAAATAAAATAAATAGAGAGGATGTCATTTTTATTGTAATCCTTCTAATCTGCATCGATTTATATCAAGGGAAATATTTGCATTGTGAAGCGAACTGGTCCGCAGCTTTTCTTTCCCTGGCAGTAATAGGTTTCCTTATTGGCTCAGACTGCACTAAATAGTGGGAAATACCGGTAATCTCCCCGCTTGAATGGAACAATAATGTGGGATTTAGGCAAATGTCTCCCCACCTTTAATGGGGTTTTAATGGCGATGCCTTCGAGGAAGGAAGGCGGCCGGATGAAGGTAAAACAGCTGCTTCACACGCTCCAAAAATCACTTGATAGCGGTCTTATTTTCCCCTCAGATGTCTAAAGCGGCTTTGCCAGATTAGGAAAAAAAGAATGTTTGAATCATTCAAAATACAACAAAAAAAATGAAACTAAACAATATTAGCATGTAAAATTGAAAAAAAAATGAAATATTAGTATGTAAAATACACCAAAAAAAATGAAACAAAACAATATTATCATGTAAAATTGAAAAAAAAATTTAAATGAAATATCAGTATGTAAAATAGAACAAAAAAATGAAAATAAACAATATTAGCATGTAAAATTGAAAAAAATGAAATGAAATATGAGTATGTAAAATAGAGCAAAAAAAAGAAACTAACCAATTTTAGTATGTAAAATGGAAAAAAAAGAAATATTAGTATGTAAAATTGAAAAAAAAAGGAAATGAAATATTAGTTTGTAAAATAGAGCAAAAAAAAGAAACTAACCAATATTAGCATGTAAAATGGAAAAAAAAAATTTGTATGTAAAATTGAAAAAAAAGGAAATGAAATATGAGTATGTAAAATAGAACAAAAAAATGAAAATAAACAATATTAGCATGTAAAATTGAAAAAAATGAAATGAAATATGAGTATGTAAAATAGAGCAAAAAAATGAAACTAACCAATATTAGCATGTAAAATGGAAAAAAAAAGAAATATTAGTACGTAAAATTGAAAAAAAAAGGAAATGAAATATTAGTTTGTAAAATAGAGCAAAAAAAGAAACTAACCAATATTAGCATGTAAAATGGAAAAAAATATTAGTATGTGAAATTGAAAAAAAAGGAAATGAAATATTAGTATGTAAAATAGAACAAAAAAATGAAACTAAACAAATTATATGTATATTTGTATATGTGTATATTTGTGCATACAACAGCTTGTCTCCATGCTTCTCACCTTTACTTTTTGATATAGAGAAGCTTAAAGCAAAGGGCCAGAAATCCAATTATTGCCATATTTTTTATATGTTGAAGCATTTTTCTAGCTTATTGTTCATTTGACTAAAAAAAGCCTTGTAGATGATAAGAATGATTTAAAGAGTGTACATCAGGTTTGCCATTTTACCCATCAGAATATACTGATCCAAGGCTTTCCCTTTGAGGGTAGAACATGTTGAAACAGTCCTATGTTTTTTATCAGAACATTGGCATGTGGCCGTGGCTCAGCTGGCAGAACGTGCATCCCTGCCGTTTGATTCCCGGGTCATGTTTGCAGACGCGGGTGTCCTTGGGCCAGGCACCGGCCCCCCACTTACTCCCAGTATAGTTGCTGGGTGTAAATGGCTGAACGCAACCCGTCTTTGGAAACTGCAAGGCGGAAGAGCGCTGTTCATTTTTGCGAGAATGTATTCATAGTTTCACGTAATATACGGACGTTAGAAAATGGTATCGATTCTTCGCTGGTGTCAAATGAGTCATTCATTGTCCCCTTTTCAAAGCAAACCAAACATGTCTTTTTTGGCATCGACGTGATTTATTGGCATAGTTGGTACTCAGTGAGCTGTGTTTTTACACCACGGCGGGTGTTGGGGTGGTTCAGTTGGCAGCGCCGGCTCCGTCGGTCCGTCTAGTTCTGGTCGATGGCCTTCCTCATCCAGCGGCTCATCCGGAACAGATGCGTGTAGAATCCATATTTGCCGTCGCGGTCGCATCCCTCACCCCACGACACGATGCCTACCTGGTACCAGCGGTTTTCTGACGGCAGCTGAACACAAACACGGGGCGAAGGTTGAGAGATCAGACGATAAAAATGGGTTTCTGAAAAAGGGGGCCTGTGGATGCGGGCGCACCTTCATCACAAACGGGCCGCCGCTGTCGCCCTCGCAGGCGTCGCCATGCAATCCGGTCTCGGGTTTGTGTCCCGCGCAGAACATGTTGTCGGTGATGCGGATAGTGGTGGAGCTCCGGCAGGTGTCCTGGTCCACGATGGGGAGCTGGATCTGCTGCAGGGAGGTCGGTAAGTTCCGCGAACCGGCGGACCAGGTTTCCTTCAGGTTCCCCCATCCGGTGATGCGACCTTGGTGTCCATCCACCATCAGCCTGCAGAAATGAAGGAACACAGGAGCCGGCGCGCTATTTAAGTATGGAAATTAGCACATCTAAATACATTCATAAACAAAAGTCATTTTCGTGGATGACCGGGAAAGTTAATAGGCTTGAAAATTCACATGCACAAATAAATACTGACAATTTAACTGAAAGAAACAATTCAATAAACTTTTAAATACATTTCAGTCATGTCAAGTAAATGGGTTAGAAATGCAAGAAATATCTTGCAGACGCTTTTTTTAATGGATTTTTGTTCTGTAAATTTGCAACAACAGCAAATAGGACAGACTTTCCACCAGCTATTTGTTACCTCAAAATGAAAGTGCTGGAAAAAAACAAACGTGCACACACTGGGGTGGAACGAGGTTGACGTTTTTAAGGGTATTTGAACCTCTTTTCCACGATTCGCTAAGTCATTGATGGGAATGGGGTTGGAATTCCCACGCATGCAGATGAAGTCTTTTTCCTCGGCGCTTCTGCCGACCATTTCATCCTTACATCTTTGCCACCTTCTTGTCCGGGAGGCAGATGGGATGAATCCTGTCGCTGAAGTCGATGGGGCGCCCCATTCTCAACAGCGCGATATCACGGTTCAGCATCCCCGTCCAGGTGTACTTCGGGTGGATAATGATTTGGTCGATGCCTACGATCTTCTCCAAATTCTTTTCGTATCTGTAGAAAAGGATCGGACAAGTTTTTGTTTGGCCCGGCTGTGGTGACAACACGAGGACGGGCCAGTCTTACGTGGCCCTGTAGTGTTTCCCGAGGCGAACCAGGATGTCGTCCTGAGTGAAGTTCTTTTTCCAGGGAGGGTAGAGTATGCAGTGAGCTGCCGTCAAGACCCAGCGGTTGCTGACCAGACTGGCGCCGCAGAGTAATTCCTGTGGTCTGCGCTTGAACAGCATCACCTGCCTGGAGGACAAGAAGATACCATGCACACCGTGAGTGCCACGGTCATGATGGACAGCGTAATAATAATAATAATAATAATAATAATGATAAAAGCATCAGATCCCACAATGCTGCTGGTGAAACTGCATTTTTGGAAATGTACACACAATGAACCGAAATAGCTAAATTTGATATCGCCGGTGTGGTTACGCCATCTTTTCGTTCATGCGGTTACCATGGAGCCGAACCGACTTCCACTTCGTCTCCCCCGACAATACGTTGGTTGAATGACTCGACCAGACTGTCCTCCTTTTCGTCTTTCTTGCCCGCTCTCTCAAACAACGGACGTTGTCCACAGTCTGGAATGGAAAAAAACGAATCAGTACCTTCACTAGTCAACCGGTCCGTTCTCCATTTTGTGCTCTGGTTGTGATTGAGGCATAATTTGGCGAGTCAACCAATGTTTGCGACGGTGCCTCCAGTGTCAAACTTGTAAGATGAGGTTCACTGCCGACTCAGAAGGCCGTACCAGACTCTCCTTCTCCGAAGGAGCGAGGTTCGAAGAAGAGCTTCTTCTTAGGCCCCAAAACAGAACGTTCCTGAGCTCCGGTCTCTTGAAACATGTCATCGACGTCGAACAGCTTGTCCTCTAGGAGACGACGGGGTAATGGTAAGAGGTCAGACAGCGATAGGCGGCGGCGCAAGGTCCTTCATATCAGCGGATTGCAGGCTCTTGAACTTACCGCACACGTCCAGATCGCAGTAGTCCATCGTCACGTTCCCGTTGATGTTCACGTAGCACCAGGGGCCCTCTTGATCGTTGTCCGGGTTCCGGCACTTGTTCTCCGAAAGTTGGTACTGAGGGATAAAGTCCTTGTCCTGGCTGTGGATTTTGACTTCGGGTGATGACCACGGGAGACAGACGTGGCCACCGATGGTGACGTTGAGGTCACCGTCGTACTCCAAACCGTGGTTTGGTAAGCATTCGCCTGTTACGACTGGTTCTGGGGCCAAAGTAGGCGGGGTGAAGTCCTCACCTTAAGAGCACAACACACACCCAAGGCTAATGGAAATGTCTTTATGCGGCCTATTATCTGTGGACATGTTTGAAGAGCGCCGAAACACCACTGGAAAGCGCCTCATGGTTCGAAACTTCAATGTCACTTCACAGCTTCACCCCAAGTTTCAATTTTCCTACGTTGAGGCGAGAACGTTCTGGAAATATAAATTACCTCTAACTGAAGACGGACTGAGCAAGACTGTCGCGTTCTCCGGTCACTTAAGCGCAATCCCGATAAACTATTACATTACAGTCATGGCCAAAAGTTTTGAGATGACTCAACCATAGAAACATCTGGCAAACACCTAAAAAACCCTGAAGGAACAGACTTTGTGAAAGTGTCATTGTCAAAACTTTTGGCCATGACTATGCAGTCATTTGGCTGACGCTTTTATCCAAAGCGACTTACAAAAAGTGCAAGTCAGTCACCGAAGATCCGAGTGCGAGTAGCCGGAAGTCAGAAGTGACCACTTAACCAAGTAGCCGTCTCAGAACCATATACATGCGTACATTCATTTCATCGTTCATTTTTCTTTTCCGAAGGGGGTTGGGTGGGGGGGTAAGTGCGGCTAGTTGGGTAGTGCTTGGTGAAGAGGTATGTTTTCACAAGAATGTGAAGCGCTTGCCAACGAGTGGTTGCTAACTCACAAACTCACATTAGCATTATCACCCACACCTCGCTAAAACACCGACCGATTGGTCAGCGTCGGTCCGAGCGTCGGTCCGTCACAGTTTGACAGTTTAAGCACTCGCTCGGACGAGAACCTTCAAACCTTAATTCCCGGTGTCCTTTCCCGAGACGTCTGGAAGATACTTGCCACATACGGGGACTCTGCAGGACTCCTTCTGGACCATTGGGTCCCGGGTGTAACACCAGGGTCCGTCTGGATGGCCGTCGGGGTTCCGACAGAAGTTCTCGTTCAGGCTGCTTCTAGGCTCACTGGCGTTGTACTCTCTGAGACGGAGCGACAGCCAGTGAGCAAAGTCGCCTTTACTTCATTTGACCGAGGAAACGATGGGATATTTGCCTTATAATGGGATGCGGGTAGTTCTGACTCCATTGCTGACACATTTTCCCCGATACGGTGATGTTGACGTTTCCCCTGTAGTTCACTCCTTGACCGATGATACAATGACCTGAACACGCACACACACATACTAGTCAGTGTGTGTACTTAATCATATCAACTTTGCAACATCTTTTAGTTTAGATTTACCTTCTATACAGCTTCTAATCAAGTTGATATTTTCTTGTTTTCTCTCCATTTTAGTCCCTTTACAGTCTTGTGGGGTCACGTTGGAGGGCGAGCAGATGGACATGGACAGACAGGTGACAGTCAAATGTTTGTGTACTCGAGTTTCTGTGTGTCGGCCGCTTTGGACTCTGGACTTGTTTGCGGTCCGTATCGAATTAAAAGAAAAATTCACAACAGAATCATCTCAGTTGTGCGGAGAATTTGGAAAATGACCAATTAATTAAATACCAGACCGTAAAATGGGGAATCGTTAGCAAGAAGCCGAAATCGCACAAATTGTATGTATTTAGCGAAATCACGTCTGTCCAAGCGGCCACGGTCACATTTCAGAACGATAGCGGTCGACACGCCGACTTTTTCCACATTACCGAGGTATTGAGTCCAGAAGGCTTCAGTTTCTTTTGTCTGCTCAAAGACCTCCCGGGCTTCCTCGGTGTCGCAAATTTCCTCAATACATTCCCTCTCCAGGTTTCCTGTTCGGTGTCATTCAAAGTGTCAGATGTTTGGAATGGCCGGGGCTCGGTTCGCTCTCCCGAGCAGGTAACTTACCCGGTTTCACCTCCTCAAACAGATAATTGGCTCGTCGGCTTCGGAGCAGAACCTGCGAGGCCCGCTGGCTGCCCAGGAAAACTACGCATGGAAATCTACACTTTAATTTCGGCGCATAAACTAAAAATAACATTTCCACAGCAGCATCCTGAGCTCAGACCGAAGCCCGTAGACGCTTCGGATTGTTTTTTTGTTTATCGGTCTAGTCGTGCGATGTATTTCTTGTTCCTCCTTTTAAATGCAAACATCACTTGAAGCGCAATTTGTGTACCTTTACCTCATTTGTGTCCTTTTTTTCCACATGGTGTTTTTGTTTCGTGATTCTATTTGGTTATGAGGGACGGTCGTTTACGCGTCGCCTTCATTTAGGCCTGTGCTACAATCAATACACGATTAAAAATACGATTAAAATACCAAAATACCAAACCCAAACCCCATTTTCGGACCGTCGGTATTTTAGCCAGCGCGTTAGCTTTGCCGTGGACAGTGAGAAGAAATGCAGGAGGACCTACCGTCATCGGCCAGGCTGCCGTGCAGCAGCAGCAGAAGGATTAAAACTGCGGGACCCTCCATGATCCAGACCTTCTCAAACCTCCGCACCAAAATCAGCAGACTCTTCTTTCAGTCTGTCCCTCTGTCTCTTTTGGGTTCCTGCTACATCCCTGCTGGGAAAGATTGTTTACCAAAAGGTCAAAGTATTACTCAATAACATTGTTAAAGCGGCCGATGTGTTTGTAACGTACATTGCACACATGTCCACCTTGACTGACCCTGCTGATGACACATATCATTTCATCTGATTCCTTTTATTAGACTTTGCCATAAGCTCATTTAAGTCCCCTCAATGAGAATCGTGTTATTTGACGTCGGCCGATATCCGATTTAACGTTACATCTTGTCATAATCCTATATATATCGGGTCCCGGCTGATATCCTCTTTTACAGTAGTTCTTTTCCATGATAGTAGTATGATCATGGTTCTAACTAATGAGGTGTGCTGGATTCCTCTCACAGATTCACTCGTAACATCTCTTCACGTCTGCTATAACATCTGGTCGGTTTTATTGGAACCTGAAATACTGGCTAGGATTCAAAAATCAGGTTTATGCCGCAGCTGCGAGAGGCGGAGAACAACCCGGAACAGCCGGCAGACAAAACCATCCACTCCTTCGTTCACATGTCTTGGCATGTAGGGTCTTCATCGAACCCAACGCTTCTTTTTGCACCCTGGGAGGAAACGGGAGCAACCAAGGAAAGCCCACACACACACTGGGCTTCACACAGAAAGGCTTCTTCCAGAGTCTGGCCGCTAACCGGCCGCTGACCACACTAACCACCGTGCCATGGCGGTGTCTAACCACATTCCCTTTAGATTTGTCTTACTTGATCTGATCCATTTAGATGCGTTACATGGGACTGACCAGCTGTGACCAGATAATCGGATAATAACAACAAGACGTCGAATGATGTTATTAGACTGATGACGTCCTTCCAAACAAAACAAGGTGATGATGATGACGACCTGCAGACCTGCAGACCTGCAACTCTGCCATTCCTCCTGCGGTCAGAGGTTGATCTAATGTTAGAAATGTGTCTGGGTTTAATTGGGGGTTAAACGTGGCTGTATTTCAGTCCTTTGCCGCCTCGTCAGCGACAGAACCTCAGTCCCGGCCCCACTCGTTGACCGGATGAACTTTTGTTCCTGTTGAAAAAGACGACGCACTGGCAAACAGCGTGCGACCCGCCGATGGCGACTGTCACCTGCCCAGCCTTCGCACCCACATGGACGCTCGTCTGGAGGAGGAAGCACGATCGATAGAGAAATGAAGGCTTTAAGAGAACCGCCGCAGCCCTGGATTTCTATTGATTCAACGGCTGACTGATTCAGCAGCAAATATTTGTTTCCAGATACCGAGGCCAGGTTGCACCAGAGGGATTGTACTTTCAAACACACTCTAGAAACTTTGGCGATGACTCATGACTCGTACAGAAGACAAACACAGAAGTACAGGAGACATGAACAACCTGAAATTAGATCCTATCTATCTATCTATCTATCTATCTATCTATCTATCTATCTATCTATCTATCTATCTATCTATCTCTCTCTCTCTCTCTCTCTCTCTCTCTCTCTCTATCCATCCATCCATCCATCCATCCATCCATCCATCCATCCATCCATCCATCTATCTATCTATCTATCTATCTATCTATCTATCTATCTATCTATCTATCTATCTATCTATCTATCTATCCCTGTGTATGTAGCATAGCAGCTAGCTGTCCGGCACCTGTCCGCTAGATGGCGCTCGCGTCCCTCGCGTCGCTTATGAGTCAGACGAGTAAGACGGCTCGCTAACAATGGCCGCAGAGATGAGTATGGATCAGCTCCCGTCAGACCCGCTGCTGCACATCTTATCCTTCCTGGACTTCAGGGACCTTATCCAGTACGTATCCTACACCGAAAGACATTCTTTTCAAACTGCTAAGTAACCTTTAATTTCATAAATCATCCTGCGAGTAGACTAGCTTGCGGCCGTGCTAGCGGTCGGCTAACAACAACAACAACAACACAACAACAACAGAGAACATTCCTGAAGTAAAAGTTGCAAGGAGGCTTTTTGCTGCGCGTTTAGTGACGCAGTCAGATAAACATCAGCGCCGGCGGCCAAAGACGCTGCACACAGGAATTAAGTTATACAAGCTTCACACGCGTAATGTTTTCGAGCAGTCGTTAGCTTAGCTCAAAGCTAACGTATTGTGTTCGTCTGACAGCAAGTGTTGGAAAAGTAATAGACGTCGTTTTATTGAATGTGTAAATGGGATTACGTCGTACTTAAACACGGCAGGTCACGACCAGAGGGCCGGATACAAACTGCCTAAACATGATAAAATCAACCTGCTGCCTGCTTGCACAACATTGACGTGCTAAAGAACACATTTTAAGTGTCCCGTTACTAGAGTGATGACTTGTGACTCTGCTACGGATTGGAAAATCACCAGTTTAGGTGTCAGTGAGTTATCTTTGCGTGTTTTTATAAGGTCGAACTCCTCTCATCTCACTTTTCATGTGGTTGTATTTTGCTCTTTAAACTTCTTTATCTTGAATCTTGACACACGTGTGTTTTATTATCTTTATACTTGACACTAGTTGTATTTCAGTACCTTTACGCAGCCTGAGGCAGGGGGGGCTCAGGACAGTGTCTCAGTGAGCCGGTCTGGATAAATACAGAGGGTTGTGTCACAAAGGACATCCAGCATAAAAACAAATATACCAATCGAATCTACAAACCTCATACTGGATCGGTGCAGGCCCGGCTTCACAACGACCGCCAGCGGTGCCGATGACCTACAGGGTACCGATGGACATTGGGCTATTGTGGGTGGAAGAAGGAAAGGAAACAGACGAGGAAAAGCAAGAATCTGGGACTGAGAGTGTGGACTTTGGATATCAGGACGATGACTGGTAAAGCCAGAGAGTTGGTGGGCATGATGCAGAGAAGGAAGGTGGATATGCTGTGTGTCCAGGAGATCAGGTGGAAAGGTGTCAAGACTGGAAGTTCAGGAGAAGATTATAACTTGTACCATCATGTTACTGACAGAAAGAGAAATGGAGTAGCAGTTATTCTGAAGGACAAGTTTGCAGGGAGTTCTGGAGGTGCAAAGAGTGTCAGACTGATGAATCTGAAACTGGAAATTGAAGGTGTGGAGGTCAATGTTGTTAGTGTCAATGCCCAGCAAGTGGGATGTGAGTTAGAGAAGGAGAAGTTCTTGGAATGAGTGAGATGAAGTGATGCAGAATATCCCCAGAGGCGAGAGGGCGGTCATTGGTGGAGACCTCAGTGGACACGTTGGTGCAGAGGTGGTGAAGAAGTGATGAGTGGGTTTGGTCTCCAGGATAGGACCGCAGAGGAACAGATGGTGCTAGACTTTGCAAAAAGGATGGAAATGGCTGTGGAGGTAGGAGCCCGCAGGTAGACACTACATCTGGTGTAGACAAGGAGAAGGAGATCTGTGGCTGCAAAGTAGTTGTAGGTGAGACAGCATTGGATGGTGCTTTGAAGGATAGTTTGGTGACAAGAAAGATAAAGAGGACAAAAGGCACAGCAGAGGATGAAGTGGTGGAAGCTGAAAGGGAGGAGTGTTGTATGGTTTTCAGGGAGGCGTCGAGATAGACTCCAGGTCAGGGGCGGCCAACACGTCGATCCCGATCTACTGGTCGATCGCAAAGGCAACACGGGGCGATCGCGGAGCCCTGCCTTTCAAAATAAACTACTGCACAATGTAAAAAAAAAAAAAAAAAAAGACATATACATATATATATATATATATATATATATATATATATATATATACACATATACTGACATGGCCAAAAGTTTGACACAAATATTACATCTTCTCAAAGTCTGTTTCCTCAGGGTTTTTAGGTGTTTGCCAGATGTTTCTATGGTATAATGACATACAATTAGAAGCATTTCACAAGTATCAAAAGTTTTTATTGAGAATTACATGCAATAGGTCAATATTTGCAGTGTTGACCCTTCTTTTTCAAGATCTCTGCAATTCTCCCTTGGATGCTGTCAATCTACTTCTGAACCAAATCCCGAGTGATGGCCGTCCATTCGTGCGTTATCAATGCTTGGAGTTTGTCAGAATTTGTGGGTTTTTGATTGTCCACCCACCCCTTGAGGATTGACCACAAGTTCTCAATGGGATTAAGATCTGGAGAGTTTCCTGGCCAAGGACCCAAAATCTTGATGTGTTGTTCCCTAAGCCATTTTGTTATGACCTTTGCTTTATGGCAAGGTGCTCCATCATGCTGGAAAAGGCATTCTTCATCACCATGTTATCAGGGAGACGGGTAGGAGAGTACTTGGTGTATCATCTGGAAGGAAAGTAGATGAGGAGATTTGGTGGTGGAATAAAGAAGTGCAGGAGTTTATACAGAGTAAGGGCTTAGCAAAGAATAAGTGGGATACTGAGAGGACTGAAGAGCACAGACAGGAGTTCAGGGAGATACAACATAAGGTAAAGATAGAGGTAGCAAAGGCCAAACAAAGGGTGTAAGATGACTTGTATGCTCGGTTGGACAGTAAGGAGGGAGAGAATGATCTATACAGATTGGCGAAACAGAGAGATAAAGATGGAAAAGATGGGCAACAGGTCCAGGTGATTAAGGATTGAGAGCGAAATGTATTGACAGATGCTAGAAGGATGATGGGAAGATGGAAAGAGTACTTTGAAGAGCTGGTGAATGAGGAAAATGAAAGTGAGGGAGGGCGAAAGGAAGTAACTAGTGTGGACTACAAACTAACAGAGATTAGTAAAAGTGAAGGGAGAAAGGTATTGGAGAGGATGAAGAATGAAAAGGTAGTTCATCCTGAAGAAATACCTCTGGAGGTCTGGAACTGTCTAGGAGAGGCAGCGGTAGAGTTTCAGACTAGATTATTCAGCAGGCTCTTAAAATGTGAGAAGATGCCTGATGAATGGAGAAGAAATGTTGCCCAATTTTGAAAATAAGGGAGATTGCAGTAATTGTAGAGGGATAAAGTTGATGAGCCACACAATGAAGTGAGAGACTGAGAGTAGAAGTCAGCATTTGTGAGCTGCAGTATGGCTTCATGCCTAGGAAGAGTACTACAGATGCAGTATTTGTGTTGAGAATGCTGATAGAGAAGTACAGAGAAGGCCAGAGGGAGCTGCATTATGTTTTTGTAAACCTAGAAAAGCATTTGACAGGGCGCAGAGAGAGGAGCTCTGGTATTGTGTGAGGAAATCTGGAGTGGCCTTGACCTGTGTACGACTGGTGCAGGACATGTATGCTAGCTGTGAGACACTGGTACGGTGTGCTGTAGGGGTAACAGAGAAGTTCAAGGTGGAGGTTGGACTCCATCAGGGATCAGCTCTGAGACCCTTCTTGTTTGCAGTGGTGATGGACAGGCTGATGGATGAGGTTAGACAGGAATCTCCATGGACCATGATGTTTGCAGATGACATTGTTATCTGTAGTGAGAGCAGGGAGCAGGTGAAGGAAAATCTCGAGAGGTGGAGGTATGCTCTGGAAAGGAGAGGAATAAAGGTTGGTTGCAGCCAGACAGAATATTTGTGTCTGAATGAGAGGAACCCAAGTACTTTGAGACTCCAGAGAGTGGTGGTTGAGGATTTCAAGTACTTGGGGTCAACAGTCCAGAGCAATGGAGAGTGTGGGTGAAGAAACAGGTTCAAGCAGGTTGGAACGGCTGGAGAAAAGTGTCAGGGTTGATGTGAGATATAAAAGAATATCAGCCAGAATGAAAGGAAAGGTGTAGAAAAAGTGATGAGAGCATCGCTGGTGTTTGGTTTGGAGGCAGTGGCATTGAAGAAAAGACAGGAGGCACAGCTGGAGGTGGCAGAGATGAAGACATTGAGGTTCTCTTTTGGAGCAACCAGGATGGAGAGGATCAGGAATGAGTCCATCAGAGGGACAGAGGAGAGAAGGTCAGAGAAGCCAGACGGAGATGGTTGGGTCACTGACAGAGGAGGGATGCTTGGGTTAGAGCTGCCAGGTTGGAGGTCTTGAGGAAGACCAAGGAGAAGATTTATGGACGTCGTGAGAGAGGATATGAAGGTAGTTGGTGTGAGAGAGGAGGATCCAGAGAATAAGACACCATAAGTTAAAATGTATTGATCCCCAATGGGGAAACTCTTGTCTCAGCAGCATAACGGTTATAGTGTCAAAAATAAATCTGAATATAAGTATAAACAGAGAGGCTGTTAGAAGACAGAAAATAGCAAAGACATCCATGAATAAAGAGACAGCAGGGAGAACAACATCAGGGATAAGAATGGACTACAGACTGGAGCAGTTAGGGTGAAAAATACGCAGTCAAAACTCATGTCAACATTAGAAGAGTGACAATAGCAATGACAAGAATAAAATAAATCAACAAAAATTGTCAGGATGCTTGCAGGCTGGGACCAACAAGGATTGAGTCAGGACATGACATGTGAATGGGTGAACAGGGTTAGATGGAGAAGGTTGGTTCGCTGGGAACCCTGAAGGAGGCCGAAAGGGGGAAGAAGAAGATTTCATTTTCATTCCTCTTACTTCTATTTATGGAGCCACTGATATCACTATTTCCTCTGGGATGAGTAAAGCACCTCTGATCGTGACTTTGCTAACATCTTCTTATTACTGCGGAGCGTCAACTGAAATGTTACATCATCCCAGGGAATAGTTTTATGATGTGAACTGGGGCTAACATTAATATTCCCTAGATTATTAGACATGAAATAAACGTCCATAAAGGGGGGAAAACTACGATGTGACAAAAATTGTCGCTTGTTATTGTAAGTTGTGTTGTATTTGTGAAGTGACGAGGCTGGTTTGGTATGAATGGAACGTATGTTGATCTTCTAGTGTTATTCTAATGTCAGTCAGACCACCAGCAAAGGAACTGGCCCCATGAAGTGTTTATGCTATTCTATTTAATATTTTCACTTCCTCACTCGTTCTACTATTACACATCGAAGTTGAATATGTGCGTGGAACTCAATATTCCACCTCCTTTTTCCAACTTCTAATTTTTGTGCTTCTTATTTTCACCAACCCTTGAATGGAGTTGCCGTGTTTCCAATTCTGCAATTCATTGGTCAATTTCCTTCTCACTGATTAGCTTGAATATTGAATATGAATTGACGCGCTGGCGTGTGTGTGTCTCCGCAGCTGCAGTTACGTCTGTCGGCGGCTGAACGAGTTGTCCAAACACAACCTGCTGTGGAGGACGCACTGCTCCCACCACTGGCTGCTAACAGAGTGAGCCGCCGTCCACAACGTCAGTGGAACCATGTCCTCGCCTGACCGTCCCGAGCGTTGACCCGTGTACGTTTGTTTGTGCGCAGCGCCGATCGGCAGCAGGCGGGGCTGTCCTGGTTCAGTCTGTTCCAGCAGCAGTACAAGGACCTGGGACACTACATCCAGTACTACCCGGTGCTGAAGAGATCTTGGGAGCAGCTTAAGAGCTTCCTGCAGCAGAGGTGCCCCCGTATCATCGCCTCTCTCAAAGGTCCACAACCACTTCATGTTAAAAGGCAATGGATTCGGTGCAGTCGGGATCAGTAGAAAAGGAGGGGACACAGTTCAGGCTTCAGCTAAACATTTCCTGTAACCGCCCGAGGGCCTCTTTACTTTAGCCGCGTTAACGTTCGGTGTCGCAAGAATGCTGAGTCTCTTGCTTCAGCTGGCGTTAATAGTTTGGACGTGAATTTAGATCCGAGTGCCAGAGGAATCCCAGGATAATCAGAAGGGCGTTTCCTCCCAGTCGAGCTTCGGTTTTTCCGCACGTTACAGAAACGTCAAGAGCAAAAAGCTCAGCGGAGGTTAGAGTTAATCTTATTTACAATTAGAGGGAGACACAATCCTCGCTGGCGTTTAGAATGCTGTTTCTGCTGCAAACCAAGAATAAACCTGAGTTGTAATAAAATGTGCAAGATAGTAGTTGACTGTATTTTCCTTTTAAAGAAATATTGTTTGATTAGTTTGTTCAGATTTCAGACCCGTTGTGTTCGAGTCATTGGTTCAGGACCGTAACCTCTCGCGGTCCAAAAGCGGCGCCGGCCAAAGTCAATCAGGACATGTGTTGTCCTCCAGATGGCGCAACCGAGGCGGAGCTGAGCGACATCGAGGCTCAGATCGGCTGCAAGCTGCCGGAGGACTACCGCTGCTCGTACCGCATCCACAACGGCCAGAAGCTGGTGATACCAGGGTACGTCCGTCCGTCCGTCCGTCCGTCCGTGGGTGGGGCCGCGGGCGTGTCCGTCTGCGACCGGCTGACTCAGTGTTGGCGTCCGCAGGCTGATGGGCAGCATGTCCCTGTCCAACCACTATCGCTCCGAGGTGCTGCTGGACGTGGAGACGGCGGCCGGCGGCTTCCAGCTGAGGAAGGGCATGAGACGCTGCTTGCCGCTCACCTTCTGCTTCCACACGGGCCTCAGCCAGTACATGGCTCTGGAGTCCGGAGAGGGTCGCCGCCACTCGGAGAGCTTCTACCCCTGCCCCGTGAGCTCTGCCACGCCGCCGTCCTCAAGTTGCCCATCTTGAAATTTGTCGGAATCAATGAAGACGTCCGATAACGACCGACGGGCAAACCCTAAACGGGAGGAATCACTTCTTGATAAAAGAAATGCATGCAGGCGCTGAAAACGATTTTTCCTTTTTCCTGGTTTCAGGATCAGACGGCTCAGGATCCTTCGGCCATTGACATGTTCATCACAGGTCCGTCCCTCCCCCGTCTTCTGGTCGCTGCTCGGTTACGCCGTCGTGCTAAATCTACTGTTGGTGTGTCCCAGGCTCCTGCTTCCTGGAGTGGTTCACCACCTATGTCAACAATGTCGTGACGGGAGAATACCCCATCATCCGTGACCAGATCTTCAGGTTGGTGACCAGCAAGCGGCCAGGAATAAGCCCAGCCTGTAAACTTATGAAAATGTTCAGGACAAAGAGGAATAGGGGCCGTGTGGTATCATGACGTGCATTTGGATTCAACAGGTTTCGTTTTCAGGTCGTCAGCCAGCACTTTGGTCTTACCGGTGGGATCGCTCTGTGTACATGTATAAAATAAAGAGCATAATAATCAAAACTCTAAAACTGTCAAATATAGGAATGTGGGTTGTTGTCGTAAAGTCATTTTGATACATTATCATGGATGTGACCTGGAAACACACAAAGGTTGTCTTAAAGTCAAATGTTTTGTAAATATAGTTAAAAAATCACAGGTCAAAAGGTAACATCGGTGCCACTGACAATTTCCTCGTTTAAGTGGTTATCAAACAGCATTTCTAAAAGGTGTGTGTGTGTGCGCTTGTGGTCCCGCAGGTATGTTCACGATAAGAGCTGTGTGACCACCACCGGTGACATCACCGTCTCCGTTTCTACCTCCTTCCTGCCCGAGCTCTCGTCGGTCCATCCGCCGCACTACTTCTTCACCTACCGCATCAGGTACCTGCACTGCCTCAACCGCCCTCCCCACACACACACACACACACACACACACACACACACACACACTTCCGGAGGGTTGTTTCATCTCACACAACCCCCAGGATAGAGATGGCCAGCAGCGCCTCGCCAGACGCCGCCTGCCAGTTGGACAGCCGCTACTGGAAGATCACCACCTCTGATGGCAACGTGGAGGAGGTCCAGGGTCCTGGCGTGGTCGGTATGCATCACCCCTCCTCCACTCACACACACACACACTCTTACACTCTATATGCTTAAGATAAGCTGCTGAGTGTGTGTGTGTGTGTTTGTTTGCGTGCACAGGAGAGTTTCCTGTCATGACACCCGGGAAGGTCCATGAGTACGCCAGCTGCACCACCTTCTCCACACCGTCGGAGTACATGGAGGGTCACTACACCTTCCACAGGCTGGGTAAGGCTGGACCTGCTCCGCCCGATAGAACTTCACAGGAATTCTGCCTGTTTTTGTCCGTAAGGGATTTTTATTGCGTTGTCAAAAGCTCTTCATTTATTTATTTGTTTAGCTTAGGGGTCGGCAAGCTTTACCTCTCAAAGACCCTTTGGGATTTGTTTCCCCACAATAAAGAAAACACCGGGAGCCACGCAACCCTTATTAAATTTAAAATAAATTAACGTGACATAGAACTTAATTTTTTTTTGCCTTTATGCTATGTATTAACAAAATGTGTTGCATTTTTTTCTGACTCAATGAACAACTACAGAGAAAATAAAATGACATTTCTGCATGCAGCAAAACATTTTGATCCCTGAAAAAAAGATGTTGGGTTGAAGGTTATTTCAGGATTCAAAGCGTTTGTCACATGTACAGTGTAGAAACGTGAAAGTCCTACTTTGTTGTCCGCAGTGCATTAGGATACAGTAAACCCTTGTTTTCACGGGGGTTACGTTCCGAAAAGAACCCGTGATAGGCAAAATCCGTTAAGTAGAAACCTTTATTATTTTTTACAATTATTATACATCCTAATTAAAACTTATCACTGCTGTCGGCCTTATGTTTTTTTCTTCCTTCTTTATGGAACGAAGGGAAGGTTCATTCATTCCGTAATGCCGACCTACAGCCGCATAGCTTTTAGCTTCCCTTAGCATGTCCAGAAGTTTAACTTTATCTGCCATAGGTAGCATCTTCCGCTGCCTTCTGGGCCCTTTTGTCGCTCCAGAGCGTTTTGTCAACATTATGGGTTTTAGAGAAACTCGAAATCGCAAGAGAATTTGCACGTACGTCATGTAAATTTGCCAAGCTGTTTTACGTACGTGTACATATTAAACTGCAACGTTATTGACGCACAGGTAGAGAAGAAGCGGAGTGACTTTTTAGCCAATCAGAATGCAGAACACAATGCGCCATGCAAATCCGTGAAGTAGCGAAACCGTGAAAAGTAAACCGTGTTATAGCGAGGGATCGCTGTATGTGCTGGTAGAAGAGTGTAAACATTGTTATAAATAGGATTATAGATAGATAGAGTGCTTTTCAGCAAAATACTCAACGTCTATTTGAATCCTTGTATTTATGATGGAAAAAAAAAAGCTGAAAACAAACCAAAAATGCCGTCCTTTTAACTGGCGTGAGCAGTCACTTATCAAGAGCCATAACAATATTTTAACACAATTTATTTATATGTTACAAACTGTGTTCCCTCTAAGCCACTGCTCAGCTCAGCCGTGCACAGCAAAGCTGAACTGTAAATAAATTAAACACATTTATTTTATTTACTGTTCAGCTTGGATTTTATTTCATGCGCAGCATAGATTTGCTGTGCGTGAACACTGGAGCAGTGCGGGATGGGTTACAAATGGGGTCTAAAATCGCCATACTCTTCAAATTTAAGATGCCACTCTAAAAATAAACTGAGTGAATTAAAATATATTTGAATTAAAAACTCGTAAATTACTTTCAAAAGTCAGAGGGATCAGAGAGCCGCGGGCCACCGACCCTGCTTTAGAGAATAAGAATAAGAACAACTTTATTTATCCCGAAGGAAATTGTTGAAAATTGAAAATTGAGAAATTCCCATCAGTCGGGCCTTTGGCTTGTAATGTGAAAGAGACCGGCTATTTCTTTTAAAAGCCTTTATTGTAAAGCAGCTGGACGTGTTGGAGGTCTTTATATTGCTCAAGTATATCCATTATTATTAAAACCTCAATTGTTGAGGAAACTTTTTTCCTTTATTGGAAAGCTGCTGTGGGACTTTCCTTGTGAAGGAGCTTCAGGTCTCCATTCTGCTTCTCTTTTTTTTTTTTAGCATAAAGTTAGTCCGCAAGTCTTTTGTTGTGAAAGAGTTTGTTTCTTACAAAGGAGTTTGTCCTCATTTATATTTGTGAAAGTTTGCAGGGCCTGTATTTCAGTCTGCGTTCTGACACACACTTCTACCTTTCAGATAACAAAGAGGTGTTCCACGTGGCCATCCCTCGCTTCCACATGGTGTGCCCGCCGTTCCGCGTGCCAGTATTCTGAGCCGGGATTCGCCGCTCAGAGCGAGAAACAGCGACCGGTGAGAGGAACAAGCAGGGACACGGACCCCTTTCTTTGTGTCTTCCTCTATCAGAAGTCATCAAGCAGCTACACATCTCATGTGTTGGGGCGGGGCGGGGGGGAGGGAGGGGGGGGGGGGGGCAAAAGTAGGCGGGGACGTTGACGCCATGACGGGGATCCACGCGGCGGCCCCCGCGGTGCGCTCGCCACCCCGCGGGGTGGTCGGCGTGTAGATCTGTGGGGAGTTAAAAGAGCGTCTGGGTAAAAGCCATAGAGCAAGGCTTCGGGAGGAGACGGGAGCCGCCACAGGAAAGCACAGGGCAGTGATGTCACGGGTCTGATGGTAGCCATCCTTTTATTTCTCGCCGCGATCGGTGCCGCCGCGTCGCACGCCTTTCGTTCTCGCTGGTGACACAAACCCCTGCGTCCCGGCAGAGGAACTGGAGGTTTTGATTTTTAATCCCAACCCTCACACGTCTATCGCTTCGCTGGTGGTGTCATGGAGTGCTCAGCGCCGGAAAACACTCCTTTCCTTTCCGACGGGATCTTTGGACCGAAGGTCATTTTCAGCTAAATGTACCGGTAACCTCGTAGTACTATTGAACCTGGAGCCTTTTCTTTTTAAAAAAATCTTGTTTCAAACAAGTCAAGGTGAAACAAATCAAGTGTCTTAGAGATAAGGAAAATGTAGTTTTTTCTGGGTTTGCCGATAAAGAAGCTTCAATTGCTATTTAGTTCTTAATTAATCAACATCTGTTAATCGCTGGGCCGCAGAGCCAAATAGACACTCACTCCCGTGGACGGTCTGTCCGCTGCACATGCTTCGATAGCGGGAGGAAGCCAGAGAGTCTGAAGAAAACCCATCATGAATATCAGATCCCTTTTATTCTGAGGAGGTACATTTTAAAGGAGCGGGGAAATCTTTCTTTACATCAAGGCGCCGTGCCAAGTGGTTTAAAAACACAAGGATTGCCCCGTGAAGCTCCGAGTTCCTGCTTTGACGCTCAGCTATCGGGCACAGAAGACTCGCTTTTGTTGTTTTGTTTTTTTTTCCCAGCGCTTGAGAAGTTGGAGATGATCAGGGTGACGGAGGTGTTGCTCGGTCTCCACCGCCGTCTGTGACCAAACCGCCTGTGGTTTTGTTCCGTCGGCCTCCATCTGACAAACCCTCACGCTTTCGGGGAGAGTTGACGTCTGCCATGTTGGGTCCCGGGAAGTGATTATGTATTTTATTTTTCCAAAGTAAAGGAATCAAAGTGTATTTGCCTGGATAATCTGATGAGGAGGAACCTGGATGTGGCTCAGGCGAGGAACCTTGCTTTCATTGAGATTGCTTTTGTTGTGTTTCTTTTTTTTTACGGCCGTGTTTTACAGTGACGTTATAGCTTTTTACAACCCAAGTACCAGCAATCATTTGATCGATTGTCCTTTAAAAAAAAAAAAAAAATCATTGGGAAAAGTATAAATTTGAAGAAAATTTCAAGATCATGTTATGGCTTTAACATTTTTGTGAAAAAAGCTGGGCCGTCCCGAGTGAAAAACCAGCTAAAATGTGTCTTCTGGATGATCAGTAATCACAGATGTCGAACATTTGAGTTTCAGCATCATTGCTGTGTACTTTTACTTTTGAACAATTATTACTTCCTTGTGAATGTTTCCATCTGCAGTAAAAGACCAGATTAAGGTTTTTCACTTCCTGCAGTCACTTATTTTTGTAATCACAGCAGCGCGATCAAAGTCTGCATTTGCTGCCTCACCATTTTCATGTTGTTTATTTATATCTTAAAAATCTTTCGTTTGTTTTCTGCTTTGGCCTGACGTCACATCATGTCGCGATGTCAAGTTCTCAGTCGGACGTGCGCGGCGGGTTCCTTTTTGTATGCTTTGGTAAATAAAAAAGAAATATCACTAGCGCCGCGGTGTGTCTCCGTCTAGACGTCGGCCGTGGTCACGTTCAACGTTACATCTTTTAAGATTCAAGATTCCAAGTGTTTATTGTCCTATCTGCTGGGTGGAATTGTGTTTCCCCTCGTCTGCCACGTAGGGCGCCGTGTTGTTCAGGGCTTTATTCACAAAGTCAGAGTAGAGGTGTGTGTTTGTGAGACAGACAGACAAAACTAAAAAGGTCAACAGTTTGAGAATTTCTACTTACTTTACGAGGTGCAGCTTTTGCGTGTTTAGCGTCCGTGGCAAGTGTGTAGAGGATGTTCTCACTAGCAGAACCAGTTTATTCACAAACTAGAACTTTTGAACTACATGAGAAAAAAGATGTCTGGCGTCCTGAGCCGACACCGCAGGCGTCTCCTGAAGATTCTTGATTTCAGCGTCCCAAAATCCTGATTGTCCGGACTATAGATACAGGAAAATCCTTCAAGTTTTTGCCAGGAAATGCTTATTTGATAAAAATGTTGATACACTGCGGTCAAATGACCGTAGCAATCTGAAGTTCACAATTAAAACTCAAAAGTGTTCCTATATCCCCATATGAGATGACATGAGATGAGAACAACTTTATTTATCCCGAAGGAAATTCTTGTGCCAGAGTTTCAAGTAAAAAAACATAACAGTAATAGATAATAGAAGAAAGGAGGAAGAATAAGAAATACAATGAAATATGAATTGTCTTAACTGTTAACTGTAACTACAAAGATTGAAGGTTCCCTGCGGCTGAGGGAAGAATATGGGGGAAAACCCATATTTGGTTTTATGCAGAGAAAAAAAAAGCATATACACTGCTCCAAAAAATAAAGGGAACACTTAAAAAACACATCCTAGGTCTAAATGAATGAAATATTCTTATGAAATACTTTGCTCTTTACACAGTTGAATGTGCTGACAACAAAATCACACAAAAATGGTCAATGGAAATCAATTGTATCAACCCATGGAGGTCTGGATTAGGAATCACACTCAAAATTAAAGTGTAAAAACAAAGTCCAGGCTGATCCAGCTTTGATGTAATGTCCTTAAAACAAGTCAAAATGAATCTGTGTTGCTTCCTGAGTGGACACTATGATTTCACACAAGTGGGATTGACTTGGAGTTACATTGTGTTGTTCAAGTGTTCCCTTTATTTTTTTGAGCAGTATACAAAGATTGAAGATTCCCTGCGGCTGAGGGAAGAATATGGGGGAAAACCTATATTTGGTTTTATGCAGAGAAAAAAAAAACACATATAACTCATTGTTTGAAGACCATTTTCAAAATGAAAAAGAGAACTAGCGTTTGTATAGAACAAAAAACAAACCCCACTTTATTAGCAAAGACACAGATTTATGAAGACTTTCACCGACGTTCTGGAGGGCTCTCCTTACATGGCTTCCAAAATGTTAGAACGAAGATGATCATCAATGGCTCATTGTGGTGAACAAGGAACTCCCAAAACAGGCTTCATTCAGGCATGATTTAATATCTGTTTGCATTGAAATTTAGATCAAGAGTGCCAAACTTCATTGATCCTTGTATTGAACTTCTCAACACATGCATCCAAACTAAGAGTCTGTGGGGTCTCTGGTCTTCTCCTTGTGGACTCTGCTCCTTGTGACCAAAAAAACTAAAACGCTGTAACAAAAAGTGAAATGAAATGGTGAAAAAATCGTATTTTAACACTTCTGGCCATAAATCAGATTGGCAACATTTAACTTGTTGACTTGCAACCAAATAGAAGTATAAGTTATGGAGGGAAAAGGGGGTTCCAATGTCCCGACAGTTCAATGGAGCAGCTGTGGATCAGTTGGCCGGACGGACGTCCCGGATCCTATTTTTGTGTCCAAGCGTCCTCTGGCGAGGCACCGAGCCCCGGGTTGCTCCTCGGTGGCCCGGCTAGCTCCTTGATCCTCGGTGGCCCGGCTAGCTCCTTGCTTGGCAAGGCCTTTGCCTGTGCGCCGGCTGACCGGGACAAAAGCTCCAAGTCATACTTGGGAGATGTAACGCAGGGTGTGTGCGCTCACCTCAAAATGAAGGAAATCCGTGTCAAGTCTTTTCAGTCTTTTAGAACCCTGGTGGTCACCCATAATTTGCAAAGCCACGGTTGGGGAAAAGCTCCCGAGGATGCGTGGATGACCTCTAACGCAGAAGGATCTGCTTTCCTGGCTCTATCACATGTTAAAGGTGCATGGAAAAAGTCAAGTGGCTGCAGTGCATACCTTACAGGATGGAACCCGGGTGCAGCTGTCAACTACACATTTCAGGGGATTGGCTTCTGACAAAGCTGAAATTCTTGGAATTCCACAGTGTGTGTGTGTGTGTGTAGCTCAAGGACCTCATTCACTTTCTGTGGAAAACAGTGATTTTAGCAGGTGTCAGCCACAATAAGCTCTCCAGAGCGCTTCAGACACACTTTGAACTCCCACGGCAGCAGCGGCAAGCTCTGGAATGCAATGAAAGATTAAATACGCGAGGCTTTGGAGCTCGTGATTTACATTACAACTTGAAATTAGTAACTAGAAAATCTTCTGATCGGCCACGTTGTCTCAAACAGAGAAAACACAAAGTACCACAGACGGCCGCAGTACGTCTGCGGTACGATTTTCGCAGCGACGTCATTCCCCAGCTGCTGACACATGGTGTCTGTCCAGGGTTTTAATGCCTCGGACTTTGAATTTAAATCTCCTGTGTTGGTCAAACAGGGCTTGCAGCTCCCGGAGGGAACCCCGGCAGCCGCTGGTGGTACCTCTGCTTGGTTACTTTAAGAAACCCGCCGTAAGCAATTCCTTGACCTGGAGACGGTTGGGCAGTGCGTGCATGTTTGCAAAAACAGCAGCATCACATACTGTACCCTCGGGATTTCGACTTCAGGAGCTTCTTGTCCAATCAAGAAAGCTGAAAAAGCAATAACACCGTAAAAGTAAACTTTCAGGGAACTGGCCCGCAATACCGCCAGCGACCGTCTGAGATGATGCTCTGAAACGGTGAAGGGTTCGAATCACCGCCTCGTCACGTGACTCAGAAGTTCTGCTTTAAATGAGCAGGAATGCAAGACGAGGCCCGAGAGCCTTGGGATCCCCGGCTGACGGGGCCTCGTGTTTGGTGGAGGGCGGAGAAGCTCGTGTTGGGGCGGCGTCCTTTCTCACGGTGCAGAGACTTCTGCTGGCCATGGAGGCTCCAGGGTGTCTTCTCATCTGCCACCCCTGGATGGGGAACCACTGCCTGAATCGAGCTTTGGACCCCGGGATGAGTTCTCAGCTCTGCTGCGCCACTCCGGGTGGAGGGTCCACCCTCCCGAGGGAGGTTCTGGTGAAGGAGAGGGTCGTGAGCTCTGAACAGCCATGGGACAGAAGAAGCCCAAACCAGGAGGTGGACGGCGTCCAGGATCCGACGAGCGCCGAGCATCTTCATCCTGGTGAGTGGCTGCGACGCTGACAGGCATCTGTCAAACTGTTCATGTCATTTTTCCTCTTTATTTTCCGGCCTTCATTTTTGGGGTACCTTCCGATGGGCAACGTGACAACGTCCCAACCCAACTGTCAACGTCTTCGCCTGAGATAACAGGGAGAACTTTAGCCCGCCATCCTTTCTCTCAGGGACGCATGCTGGCCGTTCATCACGGCGGCAGCGCAGCCACAAGTATGTGGGCCTGCAACCGCAAGGGGAAGCAATAAATAATTTGCTTGACTCACGTCTAGTCAGATAAGATTTGTGTGTTTCCCCATCCGTACGCTGCCGCTCGTTTGGCGGTTAAGGCTTTCTGTCGCCGCGAGCTCGTGCACACTTCGCACCGACGCCTGGATCACATGGGAAAACCTTCCAGCGCAGATGTGAAACTGATAAGATCAGCGTGAATCGCTGCCTCTTACCGGTGGCGCCGCTGTGGTGACCCGGGCCTGAAGCCGTCACGCTGACAGACGGTGTCACGGGAACGACCGATCAAAAATTGGCATTCATGCTATTTCCTGTCGGAAGTCCAAATGCATCCTCCTCCTCAAAGCTCGTAGTGTTCATTTTTTTTGGCCTTTTAAAACCTCCTCACAGCCTGCTGACCTTCCCTCTGATTGGCCTCCGACGCCCACGACGACTGGTGATCAGCTCAGCGGCAGCAGGAAGAAGTGGACGGAGAGCCAGAGGTTCTAAAAGAGGACACTGACCTTCACGTCGGCGGATTAACTCGGCCGCCGGGACGCTTTACCTCCTCCTTTTTTAACCCGTGGATTTGTAAGAATGGGTGGTTTTTTTGCTTGGTTTAAAACGGATTTAGTTGGATGGCCAAAACAAAACCCAGGATGGGGAGCGTGGGCTTCCCCCTGAAAACCACTCACTCGCTGGTTCACACATCGGCAACTTAAGGTCTCCTACGACATCCTTTGGGACTGTTGGAGGAACCCGGAGAGCAATGGGGACACAAAGAAAGGCCCCTCGGAGGGAACCAATCAGGGACCTTCTTGCTGTGATGTGGAAGAGCTAAGCGCCCTACAAATACAAATAAATTCAGAGAAAAAAAAGAGAGGTATCAAACGGCGTGGCCGCGCGGTCTGGTTATCTTCTCTATCTCTGGTGGCTCCTGGTTGATGGGTCACCTGTGGGTCGACACCAGACGCTTCAGTGCTGCTTTAGAAAAATAAGGGGTTGCTGCTTCTGGAAAAGGAGAGGAAGCTGGAAGCTCCCGGCCTCCTCCTGGAGTCTCCTCCTCCTCCTCCTCCTCCTCCTCACTCTTCCTCTTCCTCCTCCTCTTCGTCCTCCACCAGCCTCCAGCCTCTGGCCGCCGTCCCCCCCCCCTCCTCCGGGATCAGCCTCCATCCCCTCTCGTTCCTCTCCTCCTTCCTCTCTTCGCTCCCGTCCTCCTCCTCCTCTTCTATCAGCCTCCACTCGCTCTCCTCCCCTTCTTCTCCACCCCTCCACCTCCCGCCTCCTCCATCTTCCTTCTTTAATCCCCGCCCTTCCTCTTCCTCTATCAAGCTCCAGCGTCTCTTCAATCTCCCCCGTTGTCCTCCATCTTCTACCCCCCTTCCTCTTCTGGTGTCATCCCCCTCTCTCGTGGCTTCCAGCAGCGTCCATCTTCTCTTTCTGTCCTCCTTCTCCTCCTCCACATGTTCTACCGCTCCACCTCCTTCCCCTCCTTCACTCCCAGCTTCATCCCCCTCCTTCGGTATCAGCCTCCATCCCCTCTTCATAACGTCCTTCCTTTCCTCATCATTCATCCCTCTTTCCTTCCACTCCTCTTCCTTCAGCTTCCATCCCTTCTTCCCCTGAGTTGCTCCTTCCACCTCTTCTAGCATCAGCTTCCCTTTGTCCTTCTCCTCCAGCGCCGTCCTCCTCTGTTTATCTCCGTCCTCCGCTGCTTCTTCCATCCTCCCCCCTTCCTCGCTCTTCTCCTCTTCCTCCTTCTTCATCACCTGCTTCCTCGCTGTAAACTCCTCCGCCCAGATTTCTCTTCCTGTTTCTCCTTCCTGCTCGGTCTTCACGGCGCTCCTCTCCATCGTCCTCTTTCCTCTCGTCTTCCTCGTCCCTCTTCCTCCTCCCTTCTTCCTCTCATTCTCCAGCTCCTCATCCTCTATCGCACTCGTTTCTCTGTTCCTCTCCTCCTGCTGGCTTTTCTTCTCTTCTTCCTGAATCCCCCTCTTGCTATTCCTCTCCTCCGTCTGGCTCCTCTCGGTCTTTCCTTCCTCCTCCGTCTGCCTCCCTTCCTCCTCTTTCCCTCTGCTGGCCATCTTTCTCTTCTTCCTCCCCTCCTCTATCTTTCTCTCCTCCCGCCCGAGCTCTTCTATTCCGAGCCGTTCTTTCTTCTCCTCCTCCTGCAGCTCCTCTTCTCTTTTTCCACCCCCTCGCTCTTCCTTCTGTGATCCACCCGCTTCTGTCTTCCTCTTGTCCTGCTCTTCCTCACTTGTTTCCATCTTCTTCTCCTGCAGGTCTTCCTCCAGCGTCGCCCAGCTTCCGACGGTTCTCTTCCTCCCTCTCTTCTTTCTTTCCTGCCCCGTCTTCTTCTCTTCTTCCCCTACGACGCTCCATTCGCTCTTCCTCTCCACCTCCTGCTTTCCTTCCTGGATCTGGTTTTCTCTTTTCTCCTGCTCTCCTCCACTGAGGACCATCTGATTCTTCTCTTGCTCTTCCTCCATCCTGCTCTCCTTCTCCAGATCTTCCCCCAGCACACCTTTCTTCCCTCTCGCTGGCTTCCTTTCCTTCTGCTGTGTCGCCTCCATCCTGTTTTCTTCCATCGTTCCCTTCTTTCTCTTCCTCTCAGCCTGTTCTTCATCCTCTTGCCTCGCCGTCTTCTCCTTCCTCTCCCTCTTCTTCTCGTCCTCACCCCTTTTCATGTCTTCCTTCTCTATTTCCTGCCTTTGTTTATTCCCCTCCGTTTCTTGCTTTCCCTCCGTCCCACTCCCTTCTTTATTCCTCTCCTGCTCCTCCCCTCCAGCTGCTCCTCCCCTTCTTCTTCTCCTCTTCTTCTTCACAGTGATCTGCATCTCTTCTCTGGCGTCCACCCCCTGGTTCCTTCTCTCCACCTCCTGCTCCATCCCGGGGCTATAGATCTTCCTCTCTTCCATGTCGTGCTCTTTCATTTCCACGGCGCTCCTCGCTCTCTTCCTCCTCTCCAGACCTTTGACGCCCCATGTTCTCGTCCTCCTCTCCTCTCTCGCTATCCCCGTCGGGTGGTCCTTGCGGTCCTCCAGGTGTTCCTCCTCCTCCTCCATCATGCCCTTCCCTTCCATCATCTGCCCGGCTCCTCTCCGTGTCCTCCTCTTCTTCCCCTGTTCCTTATCCGCCTCCTCCTCTTGCCCTCCACTCCCGATCCTCCTCTGGTCCACCTCCGCTCCCCTCCTGGCTCTCCTCCCCTCCTCCTCCACCTTCTCCCCGTCCTCTTCTTCTCCGCGGGCGTTGCAGCGGCTGCAGTGTCTCCTGAAGCCGCCCAGGAAGTGGGACCTGAAGCAGCAGAAGGGGCAGGCAAAGCGTCCGGGTCGGTGGGCGGCGCGCACGTGCTGCTGCAAGCGGCTGGGCAGGAAGAAGCAGCGAGGGCAGTCTTTGCAACAATATGGGCGCTCCACGTCATGAGAACGCACCACGTGGCTTATGGCAAAGCCTGCGGAGACAAGAAAGCAGCGTTTAATACTGAATGACAAAAAAAAAAAAACCATGGGAAATCCAGAACAAAAGGTTTCAAAAGCGTAAATGACGCCGCTTTTTTTTTTTCTATAGAAATGATTCGTTTCAAATGTCGCTCCATCCAGGAAAGCTTTTTGCCGGTGTGGTTCGCTGTGTTCCTGGGGTGGCCGGCGCTCTGGTATCTGACACCTGTGTTTTTCCTGTAACAGTTCCGGCTCTGCTCTCTTACAGCATCACTGCTGCAGATCTCCGCCGCTGTACAACCACATGCCACCGAAATCACCTGCATCAACCCGGACGGAGACAAACGGGTCATTCGGACGACGGACCCCAAACTCTGGGCTCTGCTGCCGGCAGAACAGCCCCCGCAAAGATGATGGTGAATATCTGAAGGCGCTCACACTCCAGTCAGTGGTTCTATATGTGCCTGGATGATCCCAACGATTTAACTTGACCACCTTGAAACCACTAATGTGCTCCGAGCAAGAGCCAGAGTGATTGTAGCTGCAGAAGCAGCAGAGGCTCTGGAGTGCAGCCCTTCAATTCATTTATGACAAAATGGTGCAGTCTGACATTTTGGGGGAGTTTTTCCCATTTTTTTTAAGTAGTAGAAGTCTGTAGGGACGGCGTAAATTACGCATTTCAGAGGTGTTGGCTGAGAGAAAGGAAAGGACCGAACGTTCCTCCGGGATGGAGAGGAGCACATCTCCACACCGGACAGACGTTTCATCAACACACACGGTTTTTTACATTTCTTGTTTTGGACATGATAATGTCCTCTTACATTGACACAGTGTTGTTTGCATCATTTAAGTGTTGTTTTTCACGGGCTGGCCAAGACTCAAAGGGTTCCAGTGACATCATCAAAGGTCAGCCACAGCATCCTTTCTCCACAGGCAACATGAGCAGCAACACATTGTGTGGTCGCCATCTCATGACGCACTGCTGAGGAGTCATTCACAGTCCAGCGGCGCAGAGACAAGGCAAAAAATAAGGCCCATTTTATTTATTTTTTTTTAGGTATTCAGACTTTGATGATTTAAAAAAAAGAAAGGGGGTCTGATTTTCAGACGTCTCAAAAGGTCGCTTTGCATTCCTCTGGTTCTGTGGACTTTGGAACTGGAAAGCACAGTTTGTTGTTTTTGCATACTCCAGAGTATTTTTGTCAAAGCTGGTGAGGACTCTGGTGGTGGCAGCCAAAACCAAATTTTCTGACTACTTGTTGTTCAGTCTGAACGGCTGTCACAAAAAGCTGGATCTGAGCCTTGTAGTAGATGCTCAGAAACTGAAAGGCTGCACAAAGTCTTCTGACAAACACTGTCAAACACGATTCTCAGAGAACGACTTACTCTGAGAAACACGACAAAATCTTTCGAGCACTAGTTTGAAAGCCGTCCCGAGAACCGTACGATGGGACAGGATGTTCTGTCTTGAAGACCCGAGTCAAACGAACACATGCATGGTTTGACCGGTCGCAGTGTATTCTGTCCCTTTGCTGCCGGACAAGCATACTTTAGTCAATGTTCAAAAACATTTTAGGCTGTGCATCTAAGCTGCTGTATAAAATGTAGAGAAGAGGAAACGGTTGTCCTTCAGAGCGACGGCTATTCTCGGGCCTTTCTCGGAAAGTAGCCTGCTCAAGAAGAGTTTGCTGAGCGGCTCAAATGTGTGTCACACGGTAAGCTTTCTGAATGGAGTCCCTGGAATAGCACCTCCACCCGCTCCTGGCTCAGGGCCCTGCTGGCCGAGAAGCTTGAGCGTCCTCATCTACTGACGCCAAAAATAGTCAGAAACAATTTTCACATTGGCTCACTGACAAGCACAACGTATAGGTTTTGGCTGCACACGTGGGAGGTTGTTTGACTGCTCGGCAGACAAACGGCGATCTACTACCTGCTCCGCCGCCATCGCGGGGCAGGATCTGTGGACGGACTCTGCCTCGGTGTAAAGTAGAGATAATAATTGGACGACCGAATAGAGAATCTGAAAATGGATAGGGAGGCGCCGCCCTGCAGTCTCGTCTCAAACCTGATACGGCTGGATGCTGCTCTCTCATTTCCAGATGACCAGATACATGTCGCCAGGTATTTCCCGGCATGTTGTTCTTGGACGGATGATTTTGGCCGCCACAATTGAGATCTTTGGCAGAGTTGCCGGTCAAATAGTTGCATCCACTCTGTCAAATCCATAGGCCCCAAATCATCCTCGCTCCCATTAACAGGCACAGAAAAATCCTTGAAATATTTCCTCCGTTTCTGCCAATAAGAGCAAAATGTGTGTACAGAGTGTGGTGCTTGGAAAAGTAATTCTTGTTAAAAAATGTCAAGAGAAAGATGTTTAAAAGAAAATATCACCTTTTAATTTGGTCTTCCAGCCACAGATGAGGCACACAAAGCGGTTGGAAATGAATCTGACCACCTTTGCCGTCGCCTTGATTTCTTCCTTCAGAAGTTCCCCGCTCAGGCCGGCCGCCTCCTCCTCCTCCAAGCCGCTTTGGGCTCGGCTGGATGCCGTCAAGGTATCCCGCCTGATGGACTGCGTGGCATAGGTTTTGGGGATGTCATGTTTACGCACCACATGGGACACACCTGCTGCTTTCAGCTTGTTCTTCCAGCCACATATCAGGCATCGATACACGGAGCCGTCAAACATCAGCACACCTTCGTCTCCTTCGCTCTCGGGTTTGATAGCTTCCGGCGTCTGAGTCGTATGGCTGCGTCCCTCGCCGTCCTCCTCGATGGCCCTCTCGCTTCCAAGACCGTCCGCACCGACCGCCTCTTTTCTCTCGGCGTTCCTGTCCTTGTCATCCTTGTCGTCTCCCTGGCATCCCTCCCGCTTAACCGTTAGTTCCTGCCAGCGTCCGTCCGGCTTCGCCGTGTCCTCGCTACAAGTCCTTTCTTCTTTGTAACTGATCCCGGCAGCGTCCCGCTCGTTTTCATCACAACGCTTGTCCGCATCCCTCTGGCGCTCATTCCCGTCGCCGTTGCACTCGTCCCTTCCCCCCTTGCACTCCTCCACACACCCGTTCACGCCGCCGTCCTCCCCACCGCCTCCTCTCTCATCTTCACAATGTTTGGAGATGATGTGCTTGTATAGCTTGGTGAAATCTCGGCTAGTGAAGAAACAATCGGCGCAGTGGAACAGCTGCGCGCCGCTCTGGTACATGAGAATGTTGCCGAGGCGACCGACGGCCACGTGGTCCAGGCTGTGAGGGTGAGCGGCGGCCATGTGGGAGAGCTGGTGGGTGTGGCTCTTGGAGAAATGGCCACAGAACGGGCACTGGAGGTGCGCCACCACACCGACGCCCACCTCTCCGTGAGCCTGGGTGAGGATAGACATGGCTGTCTGTGGAGAGGAGAGAATATTGTTTTAGCCATGGCAAAGTTGAAATGTTGCTTTGATATCTGAAGTTGTTGTGGTTCCAGAAGGCTTTGTTATTAAAGTTAGGATGAATCTTTAATTGAGTTTCGCTCATCTGTAATATTTAACACAGCGCACGGACTTGATTGGAAAACTGTAACGTAGCTGTGAAATTTCAATTCATAATGAAGACCGTAACAAAAACCCCAAATCAGAAAAAAAACCTTGAAATAAAAAAAAGGAAATAAACGTCCAACAGAGCTGCCCTCGGACATTCAAACGGACTGCTCTTTTGCTCATCAAAAATACTTCAATCTCTTCCAGATTACACAACTATGTTATAACACTATAATCATATAACAATATATAACAATTATTTGTTATCCGTAGGGGACAATTATTTTAATCTGTATGTTTCAAATACTTAAATGACACCACAATAACATTAACCAGCCACTCGCATGCCGCTCTGTCTTGAACAAAGACAGCAGGCTGGAACATAAAACTCTTACAAACTTAATGACTTTCATTTCATCTAAAACTTATTATCCCAGTATTTCCCGGACAAACCGCTGTCATGAAATATCCGAAGAAAGCCGACCGTTATTCTTGATTCAGGTTCTCAGTGAGCTGAAGAATAACGACCGCCGCTAACAAGCTAGCCGTCGTGCTATTGCGTTTTGAATGTATATCACCCTTTTGTCCCACTAACCTGGCCGCCAAGATTGCTGTGGTTAAACGTAGTGGGTCTCTTTAATCAGAAGTGACAACAGAATCCCACCAGGAAACGATTTGAAGTGATTTAAACCATCGTTGATGCTCGGGAAACACGCCGGGCGGCTCCACGGTGGTCGAAGCGCCGCAGCACTTTTCCCTGTTTACCTATGACGACATAACTGCTGACCAATGAAAGCGCCGCTTGAACTCACGGCGACTCTCGGGTAAATTATCGCGAGATCGGGAGATCCGACAGGCGCTGCGGGAAGGACCGTCACGCGTGAAACATTACCGTGGCTCATTTCGTTTTATCTGCTTCATTAATCTTCTTATTTTATTGTGACGTACCACCATTTAAAGCGCAATGTTTAATTAGAGAACGCGTACTGGTGTGTGTGTGTGTGTGTGTGTGTGTGTGTGTGTGTGTGTGTGTGTGTGTGTGTGTGCGTGTGTGTGCGCGCGTGCGTGTGTGTGTGTGTTTAAAAGTGTGCCAACTATCATTTTATCACCTTGGTGATAATGAAAGCTATTTGTGTCTGCAGCTACTACTGAGGGGAAAAACACTACAACTCCCATCAGTACCTGTGTGTGTATGTGTGTGTGTGTGTGTGTGTGTGTGTGTGTGTGTGTGTGTGAGAAGAGAATGAGTGAGAGGGAAACCTGGGAGATACGTGCCTTAAACATTGAGTATTCATTTGATTTTCCTGAAAAACATCATTTTTATCATGAGCTTTTATAATCTATGGGTCATCCTCCAAGGCGACTCCCAGCACACCACCGTGAAATTCTTTAAGTGATTGTATTTAATGGGAACCCTCGTGAATGACTAGGATTGAATTGAGAATACACATCAAAATTGTTTTTAAAATGTGAAGAAAAAAAAGTTGTACTTAATGTTGGAGCATGAAGGGATCTTTGAAAGCACTGAAATAAAAGTTTATTCAATCTTATTGCAAAGAGGAGAAATAAGAAAAAGTATCTGAGCTTAATGAATGGTAAACTTTGTTTGACAAGTAGGTCAATTGCTCGGGGTGACAGATGATATATTTGACCAAAGAGAGAGTGAGACAGGAGGGAGAGAAAAGGAAGTGTGCTTTTATTTTGACAGGAGAGAAGGGCAAAGGGTGGTTTTACTCTGGCAGGAGGGGATGCCGGGAGGAGGATTTCATTTTTGCAGGGGAAAGGGAGAAGGAGGGAGGGGTTTTATTTTGGCTGAATGTTATGAGGGAGGGGGCTTTTATTTTGGCAGGATGGAGGACACAGTGGGTTTGAACTTGTGTTTTTAGTCTTTGTTCACTTTCACTCACACACACACACACACACACACACACAGAAACTCATGCGTGTGCTGCTCGAAACACAGCCGGCTGCTGAATTCAACATGATCTGCTTCAAAGGTGAGACGGAAGATGATAATGATGATGACGATGATGGTGTGTGTGCGTGTGTGTGTGTGTCTGTGTGTGTGCGTGTGTGTCTGTGCATGCATGCACGGGGTTGCTGTTGCAGCTGTAATGCTTCTGGACCAACAACACCTACAGCTTGTAAGAGATGTTGGTCACAGACACTTGTATCTCCATAACATCTCCTGGGAGTTCTTGTTTACGTCTGCATGAGAGAGAGAGACGGTGAAGGCATGAAAAGTGAAACACTGGGGTGAAAAGTGCTTCAAAACCTGCTGCTTATCGTTCATATTTCATTAGAAAGCCCAAAAAAAAGCCAAGCAGCAAAATTAGAGCTTCCTCTCGGGTGGCGGCTTGATATCGACGTGATGAAAAACAATTATTATGACAAAAGCGTCAGCCGGCGACTTGTGAGAAAGAAAAATGCATATATACATGTAGTGTGTGTTTATATTTTGTTTTTAATGTACTTGTGCATGTGGAGGATATGGAGGGAACCTGTGTTGCTAATGAAGTGTGTCCCGCTGGGGCTTTCTAAAGGTGAAGTGTCCACCTTTACCCCATTATAACGGTTGCCGTGGTTACGAGGAGCAGCGTGGACAGGGTCCTGGCTGCGCTCCAGGCCGGTCCGAGGGTTCGAGCCCGGCAGCGCTGCGCCGGTCGAAATGAGAGGAATGTACAAGGGTCCTCACAAAGACGCAGAAGGGGATGTGTGTCTACGGTGGCCTGTTGAGGCAGGTCCAAATATCTCATCCCGCTGCAGAAACAGCTGGAGTCTGTGAGCGGCGGAGGAAACTTGGGTTTATTAGAGTGGAAATGTCCAAATACACGAGCCGTCAAAGCGGAACGGCAGAGATCAAGTAAGTGGGAATTCAATTCAACAGTTTGTTTGTTTTGTTTTCCTTTCGGATCCGACGGAAAAGGACGCGTTCGTTTCGTTTGAAACCTTCGCTTGTCACCTTTTTCTAGATGAGACTAAAATTTAAAACATGAGAGAAATGTTTGCGGTGAAGATGGCGACATATTGTCTGTTTCCGTCGCGGTGGCTTTCGGTGCTGCCGGGCGCCGAGGTCCCGCTCCTCCTCTCTGATTGGTCGATGGTTCTGTCCGGCGCCGTCGGACTTTAAGATCGAGTCTATGGATGGCACACTGACACACATTGATCTGATTTAGTCTGTATTTAATACCTGCATGCTCATTTCCCCCAGAAATATGTTTTTTTCCCTGCAGAATTAGCACCAACGCTGTTCCCGATGAATATCGAAATAACACCGTACGTTCAAATCTTTGATGTTTTGTCTTGTTTTATTGGTTCGAGCTGTAAATAAGCTGGAGTTCCCGAACCCTGGAGGGCTTTTCATTCGTCTGTTTGGAGTGTTTGTGCTCCGCGAGCCCATGAGCTCAACATGTCCTCCACCATTCCAAAAAGTCTCCGGCGTGAAGGATAACGTCAGGGGTCAGATGTTCCAAAGAACCTTCTGCCCGGTGATTCTGTGATCCAAATATAGAATCGGCCAAGCGCTCCACAGCAGTTCAGTGCGGGGCAACATGTGTTGAGGCAAATACCTGCCGCAGGCGGCCATCTGCAGGGCGGGATAATCCCCGTTAGTAGATTAGTGGCCCAACTAGGGCTCTGCAGTCGAAGCCCCGGCGACTCTGAAGATGCATCTAGATTTGATTCCGGAGGAATCGGGTCGTCGCGGGAATTGCCATCGATCCGCCGGGCTCGATTTCTCAGCCGAAAACAAACTTCCTGCTTTTCCTTTTTGTTTCCGACGCCCGAGTTTGATTTTTATTTGGAAGATATTCTGTTTTGTTACGAAGTAGGTGTTTAGCTTCCAGCGGAGGATTACCTTTTTAACTTTTTGGGTTCCTTCGTGAACGGCGGCGTTTACTCGTGAGGAGCGATCCATCGATCCCTGCCGGCTCCTTTAATGGAAACCGCCTGCTTTGGACCTTCGCTGGATTTCTGTTACAAGAAGTAAAACATTGTACGGAGAAGGCTCTTAATTAACCACTGGATTTTGACCAATCTTGATTGGAAACAGTGTTTGAGGCTTTTACGATGAAGGGTTTGGAGTTCTCGGAGGACTTTATTGTGAAAAGTTTTTGACATCGCTATTTTTATATCGCAATTTTCTGGTGGGTGAAGCTGAACATTCGTCCGGCCGATCAAAGAAGAATGATTTCATACGTGGAGTGCCTGGGCGGTGACGCGGCGGGACCCGGTGTGGCGTCTCGCTGCTGGAATTCGGGCACGGACGAAGAACGAGACGAACTTCTTCCGCGTAAAATGTCCGGCCTGCAGCCGAAAAGCGGTGGGAGCCTGCGCCGCCGCCTGCTGAGCGCCAAGATCCACCAGCAGCACAATGCCATCTGGGCGGCCGACGCCCGCGACCGTCCGGCGACGCCGTCAGGCGACAGGAAACCCCTTCACCCTCACCCGCACTATCCCGGCCCCTGGTTGCGGCCCCAGCACTTCCCCCCGGGCCCCTACGTTCACCCCTCCCTGCCCCCAGAGGCTCATGGGAAACTGTTTTTTGCCCCGGAGATTCCCGGCAAACAGAGTTCCCTCCAGCTGCAGCGTCCCGCCATCATCCAGAGGGGTCGCGCCGGCTCCTGCCCCCCGACCCCGGAGCCCCGGCCCGGGTACGTCCTGCCCGCGGCCTCCCCTCTCGCCGCCCCGCCGTCCCCTAAGGAGCCAGAGGTGCCCCCGCAGTATCGCTACAGGCCCAAGAGAAGGTGCAAGGTCATCAACTTCAGAAGGTGGAGAAGGTGGAAGTCTGGCCAGGACAGCGCTCAGGCCGCGCCCCTGTTGTTTGGAGGTACTCCTCAGAATACAGTAGTCGTCTCTGTGGTTCTGTTTTCTAGTGCATGTGTCAAACTCAAGGCCTGCGGGCCAAATGTGGTCCATCACTTGTTTCACGTGGCCCGCTGATCGTCTTCAAATAAATAAGTCAAGCTTGTGCAGGGACCAGAAACTACCTCTCCCACAATTCATGCCGATCACAAAGTGACGGCGTCCCGCCATTAGATGGCAGAGAATCCACATCGATGCTATTTTCAACGAATGGAATTGAGAAATACAAATGTCCAGTAAAAGTAGATGCAGATGGAAGGCTGCTTCAGAAAAGATGTGAAGGCCAGCACATGTTTGTGCTTCGAGGAGAAAAAGTGCTCCGTCTTTTGCGTTATGAGGCGGCGCCGGTCGTCAAAGAGTACAATCTACCTCGCCATTTTGACACCAAACACAGAGCTGAGTATTGTGGTGAGCTGAGGTTTAGCCGAGCGAATATCGGAGTCTGGGACAAAATGCTCTTTAGTAGACGGCGTTCATTTAACAGACAGCGAACGGCCTCTCAGCGCTAACCGTTTGCCTGAGGGTGTTCGCTCCATCGCTATGGTAACTAACGGCACACCTTAGTGTTGTTTTACATTTGTACAACCATGAAGTTCTTCAACATAGAACCAAGAGAAGCTCCCAACAGTCATCATCGTCATCATCATCATCGTCATCATCATTCGGAAAGGATTCTGGCCCCACGTGCTAAAGTTAGCATTCCAGAAAAACAACAAGTTGTCCGTGAATTAAAGTCCGAAATGTTACATCTGCTTGTACAAAGATTCCGTGCACATGCACATGTAACATTTTGGGAATGAATGAGTAATACGTTCAGAGTCATTTAACATCAAGTAGTTGCTTTTATTTTACTTGACATTTATTTACGTTTCTACTGTCGGCGTTCCACGTGGCGCTTTGAGGGCGACCGCCATGCTGACGTGTCCCTCGGTGAAAACCAGTTTGACAGCCTCGTTCTGAAGGACGGGTTCATTCAGACCAGGATGATCCTTTTCGGCCTCTTTTACCTCCAGGACCTCCTGATAAACCTCTGAAGAGTCCAGGTTAGTGAGGACAGGCTGTTTGAGGTGATCGTCGCCTCACCGAACCCTTCAGGCGAACTGACGTTTCATCCCAGATGCTCCCGTTAATCCCGGTCCGGCTTGAACCGGTGCCCGTCTGCCGTTTGGTTCTTTGAACCTTTTCGGCCTCCATTTTCCATTTACCGCCAGCCCTGTTTTATTTGGTCAGAAGGCCCTTCTGTCAGTCTGGCTCTGCTCTTTGTCATCGGATCTACCTTGACTTGTTGCTGTGTGTTCCAAGTATTGGATGAAGGTTTGGATCGGATCGCTTCGCCATTTCAGTTTGTTCTGAGTTGACTTGGGTCCTTAAATCTTCCAAACTCTTACATTGATCTATCCTTGCGTGGCAGTTTGATTCTGGATGGCCCCGCTCGTTCTTTTAGATGTGAAACCATCAAATGCTGCTTACCAGCCTCTGGCTCTTGTAAGGGTTTGATGTCTCTTCATTTCTGAAGGGTGTCAGCCAGCTTGTACTTGTGGCTCCTGTTGGACGCCACTTTGATCAGCCATGATCCCAATTGTAGTCCTGATCCAGTCGGGTTTAAATGTGTTGTCTTGAACCCTTCAAAGATTCAATAGTGCCTTTTTGTGGCTCTGAGACTCCTGGTTTATCTTTCCGGTGCCTCTCGTCGTTCCCGCCCACCTTCGTTTGGTCGGAATAAATTCCATTTGACCACGTTGGTCCTGACTGAGGCCACATCTGGTAGAAAAGCCGGCGATTTTGTTGAAAATGACCCCGAACCAAAAGGTTTGCTAATGAACGCGGGAGAAAGGCCAAACACGCAAACTCAATCTGGATCCTTCTTCGCGCAGTCAGAACCTGGCCATCACTCCACGAGGCTCCAACCTTTATCAAACATATCCACCTCTCACTCAACACGCTGAACCTTCTGCGTATGTGTGTGTGTGTGTGTGTGTGCATATGTCGTATGAGCGTGTGTGTCCGTCTTTAAAGGGATTAGCCGCAGCTCCATACGTTATGCTACCAGCAACCCGCTAAGCCCGGCCAGAACAGATGAACAGGCTTTAACGTGCAGCAGCTGCGCCCCCGTTGCTTTTCCTGTAAGCAACGTTCAGCTCTGGTTAAAAACCCCTTGAACACTGAGCCGCTTCCAGCCAGGTGTTACAATCAGGAGGTCCTGGGAGGAAGGAATGGAGGGGTTCTGAAGGTTTTCCACGGGCTGTCAGCAGACTACAGGCTTTGGTGATAATAATAATAATAATAATAATAATAATTAATAACAGTAACAATAACAGTAACAATAACAGTAACAATAACAGTAACAATAACAGTAATAATAATAATAATAATGATAATAATAATAATAATAATTATTATTATTATAATTAATAATGACAACAACAATAATAATGATAATAATAATAACAACAACAACAATAATAATAATAATAATAACAATAACAGCAATAATAATAACAACAATAACAATAACATTAATAATAATAACAATAATACAATTGTTATATAATTTTTGATAACAATAATAATCATTATTTTTCTAAATTAAAGTTGACAGGCATACATCTAGATGGAAGAGGTCACTTGACACATGACTGATCTGACTTGAAAATTGAATTTGTGGAAATTCACTTTAATTTAGACAAAAAAAAAAAATCAACATCCATATATTTCACCTGTGAGTTTAATCTAAGCTTTGTATTTTTTTTTTTTTTTTACAAGTCTACTTTTTTGGTAACAGGTTAACTTCCAAGTCAGAGTGTGCTTGAAACATAGAGCTTCTCCTTTTCGTACATGTTTATATTATGTAGTTCAGTCATGCTGAATTAGAGTGCCTTAAATGAACGTCAGCTGAAGTGTTGACAACTCAAGGTTTGTCCCGACACGAAGCTGACGGAAATCCTCGATCGTTCGATTTACATCACGTCGGATTTAGTTCAATGTTCAAGCTTTTCCCTTCAATCGGTGGAAACCATTCCCGGCTCCTCGTTCCGTGACTGAAGCGCTGAACCCTTTCTAACAGAACGTATTTGGCCTCTGTAACACCATGGCCCACTTCCCGTCTAATTAATGAACTAATTTAATCAGACGACGTGAAGATAGACAATCTGTCAGGCCTGAAGACGAAACTAATGAGCTGCTCCGCTGGCCTTGATAGTTGGCACACTTTCGCACTGGAAATGTCCCAGTTTGGATCTGGTGGCTGAGGTGAGCCGCAGCCTCGTCGCACCTCCAACTCCGTCCCATCCCATAAAAACACACTCTGGGCTTTAGCTGCCGATCGCGTTTGGAGGAGTTAAAGTTAACTCCCGAGGTATTATTACTAAACCTGCGCGGTGGAAAATCTTTTTGGAAAGCGTTTCACTGCATTGTCTTTGAACTGTCACATCCTGTGAGCGTAACAGCGGCGCGTTGCCCCGGTAACTCCCAGTTCATTTACTAGAAAAGACCTTTTTAGTCGCAGCTTTCCCATGAAGGCACTCAAAGATAAATGTAATTCAATTTGGAAACTAAAAGGGAAGAAAAAGGATTAAACCGGGGCGCCGAGTCGTAAGCAAAAGCAAAAACTCTGAGGCTTTCCTTGTTGGAAAGGAGATGTTTGAACATGTGCGAGGAGAAGACCTCGCTGGTTTTTGTGTGGTGACGTTACAATCACAAGAATGTCAACGAAAGAGATACGAAAGAGATACGAGCTCGAAACAATGATGGAAACAGATTCGGCCTTCCTTATCTTTGGATAGCAGCATTTTAAATAGCAACATAATCATGACAACCATCATCAGTCCAACATAAGATATCAAATATGATTGACTTTTGTAAAGTGGAATATCCCTCTTCTAATCAAGGAATGCTGTCCTGTGTCATAAAATGACAAACACATTATCGGATGAATCCTGAGTTCATTGCGCTTTTTGGGTCAGAATTCATCCCTTTTCACTGCTGTGTCCCATCTTTGGAATATTCATCATGTTTTATGTGTTTAACACAGAAAGCTAAGCATGAATGATGAACATGCTCTTCATCTACAAAGTACTGTGCAAGCATGTGTGTGTGTGTGTGTGTGTGTGTGTGTTAAAATTGTTCATGCAGCATCTTTGCAGTGGGTAACCTTCACCAGCTACCGACACACAAAGGGCATACGTGTGTTTAGATTGCGCATTTATGTGTGTGTATGTGTGAGTGTTTGTATCTGCTGGCTGCCTGCCAGTGTGTTTCCTCACGTATGTGTGTGTGTGTGTGTGTGTGTGTGTGTGTGTGAGTGATGAAAGGGTGGATGAGCGACAGAGGAGGAGAGAGAGTAGCGTATGGGAGCAGTGTCGCAGCCAGTCAGGCTGCATTATCGCTGCAGCCTCAACAGTGTGCCTTCCAGCGTGCGTGCCTGCGTGAGTGTGTGTGTGTGTGTGTGTGTGTTGCGGTCGTCATGGTTCTAATCGGAGCCACCATCAAATCCCTCCTCAGATACCTCAATAAGACCCGAGGTGAGTGCGTCCGTTTGTCCTTTGTCTGGGTTTCTGTGCGGCGTTGCCGATGCGGGCGGGTGGGTGAGACGGGAGGCGGATGACCTGATTCGGCGGCGTTTTGCCGTCAGGTGCGTCCGAGACGGTCGGACTCGCGCCGCTCCGGGCTGCTTGAACGGTGTGTTACCATGGCAACGGCGCCGGGACACCTTCAAGGTCCCCCGCGGGATGTCGGCACGGAGCGCATAAATTTCCTCCTGACCTTTCGGGGCACCGTGAGGGATCTGTGGAAAGATCTCCAGAACAAAAGGAAAGGTTTTCTCGGACCTCTGCGTCCTCCTCAAGAATGTCTCTGAAGACTTCCCACACCTCCTGAGGTAATCCAGAAATATCCTCACGGGCCGCTGTGATATCTTCAGCGGCGACGAGGCCATGGCCACGCAACTTCAAAACTCCCGGAGGACTTCAGGTGGAAGCTCAGGGGTTTGGTCAGCGACTCCCTGAGGAGCACCGAGGCCTCCTCAAGGACAACTTGAGCGTCCCGCCCGCGGTGCTTCCGGGCCGCCAGAGCTGCCCTTCATTACGCTGCTCTTTCAAGACCAGCCATGACGTCCCCGAAACCTCATTAACCCCAGATACTTCTGCAAGGACCATTTGTTTCTTCTCAGTGCGTCCGCTTTGGATTTACAGAAAGCGTCAAATGACAGGTTTGGGTTTTTTTTGTCGTTTTCCTTCAAAAACTGCACCGTCCGCCTCGAGAAGGAACGGCGCTGCTCATCCACCGGACCTGGTGTTGACCGTGTGTTGTTGTGTGTTTTTCTTTATGGACGTGTGTGTGATAAAACCCTCCCTTGTTCTTGTGTGTCCTCCTGCAGGTGACAGGGACAGTCGCTGGTCCGTCCACTACTCCACCCAGAAGCCCCGGCAGGGTCTGGTCTTCATCCCTGCGAAGAGACAATCGGGAAGTGCCGACAATCTTCAAGGTCAGGAGTCAAAGATGTCGAGTTTCTTAACCGGTTTTGGCTGATGTCGCTCAAACTACCGTGAGGGACGCGAGCGAGCGGCGCCGATTTCCAGCTTTCAGCTGGTGAGGAAGGGCAGGGGAATATCGACGGCGGCCGGATCTGCGTCGTCAGCGACTTCCGTGTCACATTTGAAGATGAGCGGAGTTCTGCTCTATGCAAATTAGCAGAAAAGGGGCCTCGGTAACGTCGGGGCTGAATTCAATTACGTCTTTCACACAAGAAAAATGCCAAGCCATCATCAGTTTCCTTTCACTGCTCACCACGGAGCGGAAAGCCGGATCCGAAACCGAGATCCGAACCGTCTCTTTCTGTCCGATACCACTTGAATATAAAAGAAGGTAAGAGATTAATGATCAGGATAAATAATCGGTGAACTTCAGAGATCCACGCCGGCTGAGGAAGCTCCTGTCCATTCCTTGTCTGTCCTGGTGAGGCGGCGTCAGGCGGCCTCAGATCCACAAGAGGTGGCCTGATAAAGACAAAGACTAACTTTATTGATCCCCAGAGGGGAAAAGTCTTTTGTCATCGCGGCGTAGCTGTTATAGTGCCAGTTAATATGAGTAGAAATATAAATAGAGATCATTAGAAGATGGTGGATTAGAAGACTCAACAAATAAATAGACAGCAGAGAGAAGATTAACAACATAAAGGATAAGAATGGACAGAATGGAGGAGGAAAAAATAGCACGGGTGAAAATGGAGGACCGAAAGAACGAGGACAGGGATATAAACAGAGCGACAATCCCGAATGACAAAAACCAACTAAAATCAGCAGGATGCCAACGGGCCGAAACCCTCCAGGGTGAAAACAGACATTGGAGTTGGAGCCGGACACGAGTGGACGGGCGAGGAGGTGAAAGATACCCGGGAGCGGTTGAAGGTCGCTCAGGAGACCACGCTCACGCCCTCGTCCACGCCTGCAGAACCGCCGGGCCAAACACACCCGACACCGAATAACATCTACTATTTAAACAAAACGGGCGCTCACGTGATGCAAAGATGGATGTGTGTGACGGCGTCCGAGCCGAGCGACCGAGCGGCAGCTGAAGGAGCTCCAACCACCTGGAGACCAGCTGGACGCCTCGGACGCCGGGACTGCGCCAGAGAAATGAATCAAAACACGAGAAAAATCAATGAGAAGCGGCTTATTTTAGCCATGAAACCAACACTTTGATCTGTTCACACACACACACACACACACACACACAATGGCAGCCTGGATGGGTATGCCTCTGATTTGTAACCTTTTAGCCTCTTTGTGTGTGTGTGTGTGTGTGTGTGTGTGTGTGTGTGTGTGTAGCGTGGACCCCACACACTCAGCATGGTGCCAGCATGGCGGCGGCCCCCGGGAGCCCCGGTCCCCGTCCGTCTGAAGGCAGGAGCCACTGGAGGAGCCGGAGCAGGAAGCTGGTGAGAAGATCATGAACGTGTTTGTGTCCTTCGCTGCCTCTTTGACGACCAAACCACTTCCAACATGGACATTTAGATATTGATATATATATATTTATCTCTAGATATATGTGTATGATTATTTGATATTTTCACTTCTCTTTGGTCCCTTAAATCACGTAAGTCGAGAATTAAAACGAGAACATCGGTACTTGAACCTGTTATCTTCATATATGGTTGTTTTTGAATAATAACGTCTGTATGAGATGATTTCGAACATTGCATCAATTATTTAACATTATTGGGTTTTAATTCCTCATAAAGATTGTCGTTAAAAGAGTATCAGGGAAAGCTGGAGGAGACAGTGGGGAGATGATCTACAAACACTGGCAACGACCAAAAGATAGGTGGAGGTGGCAGAGATGAAGATGCTGAGGTTCTCTTGGGGAGCGACCAGGATGGAGAGGATCAGGAAGGAGTCCATCAGAGGGACGACACACGCCGGATGTTCTGGAGACGAAGACGGTTGGGTCGTGGACAGAGGAGGGAGAGTGAAGATATTTGTAGATGGATGGTGGAATTGGAGGTCTAGAGGAAGACCAAGGAGAAGATGGATAGAGAGGAGAGGAGGATCCAGAGAACAGGGTGAGATGGAGAAGAAGGATGGGCTGTGGAGACCCTGAAGGGAAAAGACCAAAGGAGAAGAAGAAGAAGGATTTCTTGGAAATATGACCGTTCTACTAAAATATTCATCGTTTCCATGGCAACAGCTTATGGCTTTTATTCCATCATTTATTTTGTAGATTTTCCCGTCGATTTGATGTCAAAGCATCTGGCTTGGAGCTCCTGAGTGGAGCCTGAGATGAGATGCTGGATCAGATCAGGGCCAGCAGACCTCAGATCCAGTCCAGATCAGGGACGCTTGTTTTCTTCTGCTGTCTGACTTTTACTTTGGAGTAACTGGTTTATCAGCCCATCCAGCCTTTTCTTTGTGGAACACACCTGAATGTTCGTTTGACTGATTTGTTCTTCTGGTTATCCTTCTGTCCCACTTCTCCTCTTCAGAAGTCCAGATGCCTGGACTTTCTCTCCCGATCTTGCTTTTCAGTTTGTTTCAAGTTTTCAGTTTGGAGACGGAAGGTAAACATTGAACATACTAAGCTAGTAGAGTAGAGTCTAAACTAGACTAGCGCTCTAACCCAGACGCTCCCCGTCTCCACCGACCTCAGCTTGACTTTAAGTGTGACTTAACTAAGTTCTCTAACTAGTGTTGAAACCAGGCAAAAGTGTTGAAGATGAACTGAAAAATGAATAAAAGCTAGAATTTAACGGAGATCAATTTCAAATGTGAATCGCCCGAAGGATAAATATGAGGTGAGTCTTTGAGCGTCAGTGATTTTTATAATCCTGGAAGAGTTCCTGTGGCAGAAACCGATTTCCTGCGTTTCCACATCAGACAAAACACGCACGGCGGGATATTTGTGCTCCGCGAGCTCGCTGACGTTGTGGTTGTTTTGTTCGCTCAGTCCTCGGCCTCGTCGGACGAAGAGGAAAGGTTCATCCTGCGGAGCGCGCGACCTCTGACCCCGCTCATTCTCAACCCCGTCGACCTCACGTCCGGATGGGACGTCTTCGGCCCCGTCCGAGAGCGGACGGCGGACGGCGAGCCGAATCCCCGGCTGCCGACGCCGGAGGAGAGGATGAGGCGGCAGGCGGAGGCCGTCCCTGCAAATATCGTTCCGATCAATGTCACCGGTGAGGATCGGACACGACTCGGGGACTCCCATCTGGAGTTACGGACTTGGACTGACGCTCGAACCGACCGCAAATCTTTGAGGGCCAGATTTCACTCATTTCGGGTTTTCCACGATCAAACGCGGCCTTTAAAATGGCCTTTTAACCCACATCATTGAAGAAGAGATACTGGATTTTAATTTACCGTTATTGGGAATCTACGTGAATTTAATCTTTGAGTCGGACCTCAGATACCCTGAAACCGAGAGCGAATGAGGCTCCGATTGGATGTGAGACTTTAATTGTTTGACTTTTGGACTTGGACTTGCGACTCAACCCGGAAGATGTACAACTCTTCATCTAATAAAAGTGCTTCGACCAGGCAACTCAGACACGAGCGGCGATCGACTCAGAATTCCATTCTGGAAGTTGAAGCCCAACTCTGCTCGGGGTTCAAATTTAGGGACGACCCAAGATCTACCTGACAGTTGGCATTTGCCCCGGACTCGGGATCTGCGGGACCGGAGTCCAAACATGGCCTGATGTGTTTATTGTGTTCCGTCAGGCGAGAGCTTCGATCGTCAGGCCAGTTTTCGTCGATCGACCTCCAGCGCTAAATCGTTGCCTCGGCGACCCCCCAACCTGACGCGCCGCAGGACGGTCACCGGGATTCCCGAGGATGTCGTCCAAAAGCCAGGTATCGGGGTCACCTGTCATATATCGGTCGATGTGCCGGTTCGGGCCCTCGCGAGCGTCTTACCCAAGCCTCTGTTCCGTTCAGACTCTCCGGTCCTCCTGCCGGGTCGCTTTTCCACCGCCGGGCGACCCTCGTCCCGCGGTCCGGCCGCGGAGGAGCTGGCGGGCGTCGGCAAGAAGGGCCAGGCTTTGTCTCGGAGGATCAGGGCTCCGCGAGGAGACGGCATGTCCAGCCTCATGGCCTCCCTGACCTCCTCCCCTCCTCCGCCGGGGGCCGGAAGCCTCCCACGCCTCGCCGCCGACTCCCCCTGCAGCCCCTGCGGGACGTCCGGCGCCGCCTCGCCCTTCCAGCAGGTCAGTGGGGAACCAGGGCGGCGCTAGCTAGCGCTTAGCCGAGATCCATGGTCTCCGTCATTTTAGAAGTGACGATGGGATTATCTTACGATCCCTTCTGGAATTCAAATAGCTCTCGTTTTTCTCCGTTTTTGCTATAAAATGTTCTGTTCGATTTTGGTTTACGCTCATCATCCTAACATGACTTCGTTCCATGTTCAAGCTCTCTTTTCATTATTCAATCCTCTTTTATCATCTTGCTTTTCTTGTCTCAGCGTTTTACGATTTTGTCGTTTTTACTTTTTCATGTAAATTCCGTCAATTGAGACGCTCCTTGCTTCCACGCGCTTCGAGAACGGCGGCTTTTACAATTGATGGACTTTAATCGTGTAATTACTGTAGCTTCCTTCCGCCAGCACCACGGTCTCGGCGGACAAATCAAACTGTTCGGACGAACCCGCTCGCACTTCTGGTCATTCTGAGGATCGGTCATTTTGCGTTTTCTGCACGTGAACATATCGTGAAAAAGACGAGCAGAAATGCATTCGATGCGGTTTTCAAGTTGAAAGCGATCAGTCTGGATGTCCGGGAAGGAAAAAGAGCAAAAACTATTGATGTTGTGTTCCGGTAGTTGTAGATTTTACGGTCAATTATCATTTTAAAAGAAATCTTTCCTGTGACATTTTGCTGCGTTAATATCTCATGTTTCAGCGGACGATATTTATGGACCATCAGCTTGTCCTTATAAAGTTAGTAGGTGCGGCTTATATAAAGGTGCGCCTTATAGCCCGGAATTTACCGTATTTAAAATGCGATGTCATTGTCGCTTAGTTGCTTTTTTTCTTATGACAATTATTATGATACGAAATCACTGCTTTCCTCTCCAGTCAAATCATCTGCAAGGCTTCCCCGGCGCCGTCCGACCCGAGCCGTCTCCGGTTTCCCCGAGCTGGATTCCCTCCGTCTCTCCACCCGGCAGCCCCGGCAGCGCCCGGCAGTTCGGGCCGTCTTACTTGAGCGATAAGTCCCTGAATGAGGACGTCTTCTCCAAGGGCTCCACCCTGTCTCTGAGCTCCTCCTCCTCCTCCGTCACGGCATCTCAGTACAGCTACCAGCCTCTGGAGGACCACACCTCCGAGCAGAACGGTAACCCGTGTTCCTCTGAAACGGGCTCCATTCTGGAGGACAGTTGGAGCTTTCAGACGGAGGCAAACTGGAACGGCACCGATCCAGAGACCGGCTCTGTTTCTGGAGAAGTCGTGAACTGCCACCCGTCAATCTCGTCCGGTCGCTCCTCTCCTTCTCACCCCGAATGCTTGTCTTCCTCTTCGTCTCCGAACCTCGAGAAAAGGAGGTCCGGTTCCTCTTTCTCCAACAGTATCTTCCTCCGCAAGTCCAAGCGTCCGCCTCCTCCGCCCAAGCGGACCGATTCTCTGAAGCACCGTCTGGGGCGGAGCAAGTCTTCCCGGTCCTCTTGCAGCCCTCGCCTGGTGTGCAGCACCCTGCGGGACCCCGGACAATCGCCCAAAACCTTCCCTGATCCTTGGGTCCCCAGAAGGCGCCAGAGTGGGATCGCCTGCGGCACCGTCATGACTTTCGAACCTCTGAGCTCAGCATCGTCCACGCCAAGCCGCTCGGACCGGCTCCCTCCCGGATCTCCATGCTCAGAAGAGGAGGGGTTCGGATTCGGCCCCGGTTCCATCTCCGGCCCCGACGCTCCCTCCTCGGTGCCCTTACAGCGCCTCGCCTCCCCCTCCAGCGGTTACTCCTCCCAGTCCAACACCCCGACCCCCGGTACCCCCATCTCCTCCCCTCTCAGCCCCTCTTCTCCCGGATCCTTCCCGCCGCCCCGGACGGCTCCGGCGTCGCCCTCCTCCCCGTCGTTCCCCCGTCACCCCCTCGCTCAGGCTTCGCCCGGGACCAGATGTCTGGGCGACGGCGGGTCCAAGCCGCCGGTACCGGAGAGGAAGTCGTCCTTGTTCTCCTCCCTCTCCTCCTCTTTCTCCTCTACCTCTTCTTTGTCCTCCTGTACCTCCTCAGACTCTGCCGCCAAGCATCCTCCTCTTCCTCTTCTTCTTCCTCCTACCTCCCTGTCCAGGCTTCCAGCTCCGCCGCCTCTCCACAAAATCTATCCCGATCCAGTTTCTCCCCCGTCGTCTCTTCCTTCTCCTCCGCCTCCGCCACCTCCTCCGCCTCCTCCTCCGCCACCTCCTCCGCCTCTTGCCCCTTCGTTTCTTCCCTCTCCGTCCTCCTCCAGGCCTCCCCCTCCTTCTTATTCCCATGCCGTCCGACAGTCTGCCCATCACGTATCCAACCTTCCTCCTCCCTCCACATCTCCGCCTCCTCCTCCCCTTCCTCCTCCTCCACCTCCACCTCCTCCGCTGTTCTTTTCCCCGACGGAGCTCTTAGAGTTGCCCATCGCTGACCTTCCCCCTCCGCCGCCTCCCCCACTCCTTCCCCCGCACAAACCCTCTTCCCCGACCAGTTTGTGGAAATCCGCAAACGTCCGTGTTAAAGTTTGGACGCCGGCCTCCCCCCTCATCACTGCTCAGGCTTTACGGGCCGTCAAGCTTCGCTCCATTAATCCCTTTCCAGTCCCGCTCCACACCGACGCGCTTGCTGAAGCTACATCTGCAGGAGTGCTGGAAAGCCGGGTCGACGTGGCGTCGGCTCATCACGATAATAGCGAACAATTGAATACCGACGGCGGAGCGGAAGCTGTTTCATCCGAGGCTGTATCACCGGGTGCCGCCTGTTATTTGGGTTGCAGCGAAGCCGACTTCCCTTTAAAGACTGATCATAACCAGCTTTGCACGGACGATACGGAGCAGAGTTACGCCACGCTGGCGCAACACGATGCAAGGATTTCTGAATCTTATTCTCTGAGGCGCCGTCAAGGGTCTAATCATGGTGACGCACCTCAAGTCACTGGGTGTTACAACACAGACGGGGAAGTCTTGGAGAAATTTGTAGCACAATCAAATCATCCAGAATCCAGCATCGGCGCTCCTTTGGTCAGCAGGTCCACCTGCACCGACGGAAACCCGGCGGACGCAGCCGCCCGACACTCGCCTTCAAAACAACCTCCAGACATGGATTCCTTCATCGCAGACGCGAAGCTAAACGAGCACAAGCGCGGAGAAACCGAAGGTGGCTTTGAATCCGATGGGCTGACCCTTCAGGGAACCAAACGAGATCGCAACGCCAAACTGTCACGGAACAAAGACAAAGAGAAAAATCCCAAGATTTCTTCAAACCTTCAGAATCATCGCCAAGCGGACTCTTCGGTGATGTGTGATTTGAAAAGACGAGATAAGAATGCCGAGACGAGGAGGAGGCGCTCCCCGGAGAAGCCCGCCCTGCCAAAGAAGCCTGATCTTAATGCTTTAGGTCTCGCCGCGTCTCCTGTGGCCACGCCAGACGGTAACAAGTGGGAGGGGCGTAAACCAATCACAGTACTTTCTCCTTGGACCGTCGGCCAATCAGAGCAGACCACAAGTCCGTCATATATCTCACCGGAGAACATGTCCAGCGACACTGCGGAGAAGTCGCCGGCGGCTTTACCCACTTGCTCGGTGAATGACAACATCACGCTTCTTGACTCTCCTCAAAGGAAGAAACCGCCGATATTACACAAGAAACCGGACGTGTCTTCGATGTCAGCAAGAACAAAAGTAAAACTACAATCTTCAACAAGTGCAGGAGAGAACGGCGCCTTTGAGTCCCTTGCATTCACCGATTCGTCAGTGGGTCAGAGCGCCCGGGTGGCGTCCGGCAGGTCCGATGCCAGTGGTGCTTCCTGGGTAACGGACGCCGCAGAAACCCTGGGCACTCCAGGTTACCCCACCTCTCTTGAAGGCAACCCTGCTAACTCAATAAACTGCGGGACCCCTAGAATCTTCGGGACTAAGGTGTTCGGTGAGACCTGTCACTCTCCAGACATCACCAGTATCGCTCCACCCTCGGGTGATAAAGAGACACCGAACCCTATCAATGAGGCACTTGTTACTTTGGACGAGGTGTCGGGAACATCTTGTACCCTGGAGAGCAGTTGCACCTCTGTAGCATTGGAAAGCATGTTTAGAACCCCGTCCAATGAGCCCACTGGTGATTTGGTGAACTGCAGAAGCAGTGGAACCTTTCAAATTCTTGACTTCGATGGGAGCTTCCCCGCCCAGAAAGGCATGGGCACTTCGGTGAGTCAGGGTAAAACAGGGATACATGGAACAAGCGGCACCTCCGGGGCACTAGATGTCACAAGGGCGAAAAGTGCAGCACATGAGACCACCGGTAACTCAGGAAGCTGTGATGCCGTCAAACATTTAAAGACAATGACCTTCAATGAGATCTCTCGTTCTTCAGACCTGAAAGGCACAAAGCACATGAATAGGAGTAGAATGCCCTCGGAGAATTCGACCGCAGGAACATCTCGCATCGCTTCCGGGGACTCGGCGAAGGCTGTCCACAAGGAGCCCGGCTATCCAAGGAGAAGGCCGGGGCAAGACCAGACAACGTTTCACAAGAGGATGGCTGGGCCGTCACCGGCTGAGGATGAAGAGGACTACTCGGGGAGAAGCAATGACGAGGTTGAAGAAACAATGAAGTTGACCTCAGCTCCGAAGAAGAAAGAAAAACCAAGGAGGAAGAGGAATAGGAGAGCGGGCTGGCATCTGAGGAGGCAGTTGATGTCCTCAACTTCAGTGCCGTCTCCTTATTCATCATCGTCGTCATCATCATCATCCTCTTCGTCTTCGTCCTCCTCATCCTCTTCGTCCTCCTCCGGAGATGAGCAAGACATCGAGACCCGTAAGACCAGGTTCATGAAGGAGAGGCCGATGACGATACGTGGCCAAGACGAACCTCTGGCCAGATGGAACGGCGGCTCACTCGGCGGCGAGGCGTCGGCCAACAGCGTACGAGGGGAGCTGTTTCTTCCAGACCTTCAGATCCTGGAGGCAGGAGAGGAAGGGGAGGAGGACCCAGGCAACGAGGGAGCCAACAAAAAGAAGGAGGCGGGACCTTCAAACAGTTGAGTCAGAATTCATTCTTTGGTGCGTCGCAGATCCCGGCTCGGTGATTCGAACGTTGGTCACTAACGGCAGGTATAGGAATCTCTTCTCTCCGGAAAGAATCTTCATTTCCTGCTCTGTCCATCCGGCAGATGTGTTTGTCAGCATCTCGGCGGATCAGATGTTTGTCCCCAGTCAACCCCGAAGCACCGATGACCTCTTCGCCGTCATCCACAGGTATGAAAGCAGACACGTACGCTATTAGCGCGACGAGTCATCGGCTGCGTTCTGACATGTCTGTTCAATAACCCCCCGCCTCTGCCGAGCAGCGCCGTATGGGAGGGCACAGCATGAGTGCCTGCAGGTAAATCTGGAGCTCAGCTCACAATCCTCCATGTGTTTAGCACAACAAACCCTACATTCCTTCGATTCCTTCCTTCTTCCGCGTCGCTTTCCCATTCGTTTGACCTCGTCTTTGTTTCCAGCATCATAGTTTCCTTTCACTAAGTGTGACTTCCCGCTACCTTTAAAATTCAATCTCCCAAACGGGTTGGTCGCGGCCCGTTATTTATTTTATTTTCCTTTTTTATGCTGTTGTTTGTTTTTCAGGTTAAGCTCACGCAACCCTTGAGTGTCCTATAGACGGGTTAGCCTGAAAAAAAAATGACTTTTTTTTTTTTTTAACACATCTTTTATCGGTGGAGGTTTTCCGAAAGATGCTTTCCAAGCGACCTGCAACACTTTTCCCCGCATCCGCAGGTCGAAGCGAAAGATGTTGGGATGCAGGAATTCAGAGGCGGACAAGCCTCACGTCTCCTCGCCTTTGCAAACTGCGGCGGCGGCGGCGGCGGCGGCGGCTCGCCGTCCCGGACGCTCGGCGCCGCCTGCGAGCCTCCGGAGGTCGGGGAGGTGTGAAGGTTTCAAGGCTCTCCTGCTGAGGAAGGGCAGCTGCTCCGACTCCTTCTCTAAAACATCAGCGGTTGAGCGGCTTCGCGTCGTCCCTCCGCAGAACCTCCAGGGGGAGCGAAGCGGCTCCCTCGCCTTCGCCGCCTCCCGCACGCCGCTTGACCCCTCCGGTTCGTCTTCCGCCGAAGCTCCGGCGTCCTCGGACGTCTCTCTGGTGTTCCAGTGGAGGCGGAAAGATGTGTCGGCCCATCAGCTCCTCCTCCTCCTCTCCTCTTCCTCCTCCATTCGACATCGGCCCAACACGCCGCCGTGCTCGGCCAGCCGCCGCTTCCAGACTCGCCGCCGCCTCTTCGCCGCTCCGCTCACGGCCATCTTTGAGGGCGACGGCGACGAGGAGGAAGACGAGGAGAAGGATGAGGCGCTCGCTGGGGATTTGAAAAAGATTCTAGTTGAGGTTTAATGGTGGACGACTCCAGGCTTTGGACCGTCGCACGCGATCTGAGGTCTGTTTCCTGGTAAACCTGAACCCAAGCCTCCGTGAGCGGCGCTAACGTGTAAACTTCCCTGTAAACTTCCCTCAAACATTTTCAGAGCGCCGCGGGAATTTTCTCACAAGGTCCACTTTTGAATTTCTTTCCCTTCAGGCGACAGAAAAGGCTCTCAAGACTTTTTACCGTGGAAAAGTTCCCGCATCAAACTGAGCAACTTTTGATTGTTTTTGATTGTCAAACAAGTTTAGACTTTTTAGGGTAAGATTTTCAGTCATAGAAGGCAATACGTGTAATGAAATTACACAACGTGTTTTATGAAGACTTTTGTCAGAAGGTCTTCTGTGTCATGATAAGCTTCATGAAAACAAATATTTGTGATGTTTCTGTAAATATTCCGCTTTGCCGTCACGTCATGCCGCTGCCGCTGCTTCTCTTCTTACCTTTTCAGTTCAGGATCCATCTTCTTCTACCCCGAAATCCGTTATTCCTTCCAGTAGCAGTTAGAAAAATAATCTGATGAAACTGTAGGGACTTTAGAAACATAATCACCTTCTTGAATGTAAAAGACTGTTTCTCTTGGATAAAAGTCGACCGGATTAGCTCAACGTGACTAATCTGAATAAGCGATTGCATGTTTGAAGAAACAAAGATGGAAAAAATGTGACTAAGTAGAAAAATGGAAGCAATAAAGAATGAAACAAATTCCCAAGAATAGAATTTTTCTTTTTTTTCTGTTGAAAAACGTACTCGCAAAAGGTGAATCCGTCCGACCCGAAACCAAACTTAAAGACGATCGGTGACGGGCGGGCTGCAGAAGACGGATAGATCCTGGGTTGGACCGCGACAGATTATTATTTTTATTATTATTTTATTATTATCATTATTATTTTCCTCCCGTCTCTGCTGCGTGTTTCATCGTCAGCTTCATCTTCAGTTCCCTCACAGCTACCAGACCTGCCGAGGAATGGTGAAGTGCACCAGAAACAAATGTTAAAGTAGAACTCGCGCACAGATACAATTTACCAATAGATTGTGATATATAAAAAGAGATGTATAATAGTTTCTCTCATTTTCAGTTCAAATTCATTCCCATTTAATGAGGACGTTGATTGTATTTTGTTCATTTTCACTTGTTAATTCTGAGTATGATTATGAATTGATGTATTATGGATGGGTTGTTTTAGCCTTCTGGGTCCCGCCTGCAGGCGGCGTGCCGGCCCAGGCTCGCCCGGAGAACGTAGCATCACGTAGCATCACGTAGCATCACGTAGCATCACGTAGCATCACGTAGCATCACGTAGCATCACGTAGCATCACGTTCGTGTTTGTTTACTCTTCGCTTCCCCTTGAGCAAGGTTTGGTTGATGCCGACTGTGGATATTTGTTGAGGTGTCTGAGTGACTTTGTGTTTAGTCAAGGTGTTAGCATGTGGCGCACAAGCTAGCTAGAGCCCCAGGGATGGCGCCACGCATTGCTAGCTAGCGCCACTAAGCGCGGTGACTTTGCTCATTCTGCAGGAAACTCGGAGACGGTAAGGCGGCGTCCATGTTTACGGTTCTTTACTGCCTCTTTACAGGGGTGTAACCTTTTGCGGCTTCTTTCAGAAGTCACCCAGTTGTCATGCATCCATCAACGGCAGTCAGGCAGGAAAGTAGCATCAGAGAGCTGCGAGTATCTGAGCTCAGCCTGCCTGCAACCTCAGCTGCTTCAACATCACCAGCAGAGCCGAAGCCAGACACTCCCGTTCGACCCGATCGCAGCCAACTATGGCCTCTCACTGTGCGGAAAAGGGCATCATTGGAAGGAGAGGAATCCCAGCTGGAGGTGATACAAGCTCTGTGCACACTATCAAGGGAGACTCTTGTAGATTTGTGCGACTGGTCGGACATGACCGCACCAGGCTTCGAGCACGGAAGTGGCCAAAGCAGAACCTCATTCACCCGGCTCATCGAGAACCAGCCGGAGAGAGGAATTTAAAGCATTGGAGGACCAAAGCACGGCCGGTTTTCTCTGTTTGATGGGTAAAATAAAGGAGCTGCTAGTGGACAGCTAGTGTGCCATCCTCAGGTGAGTATGTTTCAGAAACTCCTGGCAAGTCAACGCAGCCCAGGACCCGAGTGGAGGGGGAAGAAAATTTTCAAATAGCAAATTAGCTACGGAGATGCTACATTTTAAGCTACATTTTAAACCGCCATCGAGTGGGAAACAACTGTCCATAGAGCTCCTGCCACAATGGCAGAAAGAGCACCTTATCGTCTCTGGCCGAGGAGAACACGGGTCGAGCAAAGGACTTCTAGAGATGGAGATGAGGATGAGAATGAGAGAATGAGAACAACTTTATTTATCCCGAAGGAAATTGCTGTGCCAGAGTTTCAAGCAAAAACATAACAATAATAGATAATAGTAGGAAGGAGGGAGAATAAGAAATACAATGAAATAAAAATTGTCTTCACTGTTAACTGTCAACTACAAAGATTTGAAGATTCCCTTCGGCTGAAGGAAGAGGAATTAAAAAGTCTGATAGCTTCAGGTAGGAAAGACCTCCTGTGGCGTTCAGTGGAGCTCCTTGGTGGTATCAGTCTACGACTGAAAGAGCTCTGACAGGACGGCAGTGTCCATGCAGGGGGTGATGGACGTCCATGACCCTGAGGAGCTTCTCTGACACCTGCACCACAGACTCCAGCTCCACTCCCAGGACAGATCCAGCTCTCCTGACGAGCTCGTTGAGTCTGTTAGCGTCAGCTGTCTTGATCCTGCTGCCCAGCACACAACAGCGTAGAAGATGACGCCGGACACCAGCGAGTGGTAAAACATCTGCGGCATGGTCCTGCAGACCTTGAAAGATCTGAGCCTCCTGAGGAAGAACAGGCGGCTCTGACCCTTCTTGAGATAGTGGGTGCCACAGTTAGAACATAGTTAGCGAGTCGCGTTGAAGCAGAAGAAGATAAAGTATAAAGTATCGATAATTGAGCCTGGACAGAGAATTTTGAGAGAACAACAGTCTTCCTTCTCTGAATCAGAAAAAGACAACGGGTGTGTTGACAAGCTGCAGCTTTCCATCTCCCTCCAGGACACCAAAGCTGTGCCCAGGCCAGCGTACGAGAAATGAAGGGCTACCGGCTGGACCCGATCACACAAGGTTGGGTAAGAAAATCAAACTGACCTCATGCCTCCCCAGCAGTCGGTGTCCACGAGATACCAGGTGGTTTGCACTTGTGCACTGACTAAAGGGGGTGAAACAGAAAAACTCCCAAGAGTCCAAGACATCATGGATGACCTGAGAGGCCATTTGTGGTTTTCCCTGTCAGACAAAGGGAAAACATACCATCAGGGCTTTCTGGCCGAGCAGAGCGGCTTCCTGCACGCTCTTGTGATTCCACGGGGTTTACATGAGTGGATTAGGATGCTGGTCGGCTTGATGGATGCACCCGCTGCCTTCCAGCGTGGATGCGTGGAGGACTGTTTGGATGAAATTTGTGTCCCATACCTTGTTGACATGGTAGGGTTGAGCAGGTCATTGTCAGATCATGAGGAAGATGTGAAGACAGCACTTAGGAGGCTCAGACAAGCTGAAGCCCAGCAAATGTGAGCTGTTTAAGTGACTTAGGAGGTATTGTGTCTGAAGAAGGCAGCAAGATGGATCCTGCTGAGACGATGGCTGTGAGGGCTCTAAAAGAGAAAAGGCCACGCACTGTCGGAGAGCTTAGATTTGTTACGGGCCTCCTCGGCTATTACTGACAGTATGTCAGGGGTTTGACCCGTATCAAAGGTCCCCTCGACGATCTTCTCAAAGCATCTCCGGGTCCCATCTCATCGGCTGATTCGATGGACAGAAAACCACCAAGAGTTGCTCCAGAAATGATCGACTGCTCGGTAGAACCTTGCGTTCCCAGATTTCACCAAACCTTTCAGTCTAAAGAATCTCTGGAAAGATGCTGGTCATCACACCGGCATCACGCACACTTGCTGGGTCAGAAAAGATCTACCACTTGCATTTGGGAAACGTGGAGTTCCTGGCTTTGAACTGAGGCGACCTCAGATCACCTGACCGGCTCCTCTCGCTCGGTGTACGCCCACAACAGTCCTCGAGCATACATGTCGTCTGCCCAAAGCCAAGCTTAGCTCGCTGAGCAGGCAGATTTCCACATCACCGTCAAGTGCCGCCCCGTGGCAGAGAATGTAGATGCCGACTGTCTTTCCAGGATGCTAATGGCAGAGCGCGCAGAAGAACTTTCCTCTCAATCTGGGTAAGCAGCAGCACAGCCTGTTGAGGAACAAGGTCCCATCATGCAGTCCATGGCCTTGTCAGCCCAGTGTACAGTAGCCACTGAGTCAGGACATCAACCTTTCCTAATTGATGAAATCCGATTGGCTCAGAGAGAGGATCGGGGCATCGGGCCTGTCGTTCGATAGCAGAAGGTCTGGTAGCAAATCCAGCGCGGCAAATATTGAAATCAAAACGCATGCAATCCAAATGGCTGTTGCCAGATGATGATGATGATGGATGACATTCTGTGGTGCAAAACAGTGTCAGGAGCCCAACTCCTTCTTATGCAGAAATACTAGAAGACGGCGCTCAAAGCATCACATGAGGAGATGGGACATGAAGGTAGAGAGAGGACAAGTTCGCCGGCAACAGACGGGTTGTTCTTGCCACGGATGCAGCAAGAGGTTGAACATCACATGTCTTCAAGCAGCTCCTGTCTTAAGAACAAGAAGACCAGCAGAGAACCAGGGGGAAGGAGTCATTAAATACGCTGATCTATTGATTCAACTGCACGAGAGTCGAGGCGAGCCTGTTGTTCTGCAGAACCACTTCTTCCAATCGGCTCGCTTTTCCAACTGGTTCTCCTGACCGGCAGCAGTACAAGAGGAGATGGAAGAAAGGGACGCAGGAAGTAAATCTGCTGAGCGAGGGAAAAGATACCATGACAGCAAAGCCAGAAGCTCTGAATTGGAAGAAAGCGACCGCGTCCTGGTCAGAAACATGACTCCACGAGGTGGAACGGGCTTTATAAGTTTCACAAGATGAGAAGATAAGATAAGAACAACTTTATTTATCCCCAAGGAAATTGTTGTGCCAGAGTTTCAAGCAAAACATAACAATAATAGATAATAGTAGGAAGGAGGGAGAATAAGAAATACAATGAAATATAAATTGTCAAGGTTAAGGCTATCACGTGTTTTAAGGTCTTAAAAAGTACAAAGATTTGAAGATTCCCTGCAGCTGAAGGAAGAGGAATTAAAAAGTCTGGTAGCTTCAGGTAGGAAAGACCTCCTGTGGGGTTCAGTGGAGCTCCTTGGTGGTATCAGTCTACGACTGAAAGAGCTCTGACAGGACGGCAGTGTCCATGCAGGAGGTGATGGACGTTGTCCATGATGCTGAGGAGCTTCTCTGACACCTGCACCACAGACTCCAGCTCCACTCCCAGGACAGATCCGGCTCTCCTGATGAGCTTGTCGAGTCTGTTGGCGTCAGCTGTCTTGATCCTGCTGCCCAGCACACAACAGCGTAGAAGATGACGCTGGACACCAGCGATTCATGATCACTGACTGTATCTACAAGGTGGCGCGACAAGTAAACGCCAACCTACCAATGTACGACGTGGTTCCTGAGCAAGAGAAACCGAGCTGGATCCTTCATCAGAACCTCCGGCTTCCATGTAATCGCTCACCGTTGGAGATCCCATTCAAAGTTGTAAAACAGACACAGAAAGGACAAAGAAAACGACCCGGTATCGGCCGTGGACTCGTGGACCTCGGAGAGCAAAGAGTTCCTTCTCCCTCCCGACAGCCGATGGCTACTTATATGCACACACACATTTCATGGACTGTTTTCACAACAGCATTCACACCCATATTTCAGGGACTGTTCCTCAAACGACATTTCCACATACTGGTCAAGCTCTGCTGGGCTCCCAAAACAAACCGCTTTCAACGTGTAGACCGATATAGAGTGATCGACAACAAATGTTGAAAAGGTTCATGGTTGCGAAGGAGGAACCTCGCCGTCATTTCTGAGCAATAAGCCGCAGCTTTTTCCAAACGCTTTGAACACTGACGCTAATACAACCGTGTGGCTAATCTATGGTTTTTTTTGGGAGTAACGAGCTAAAACATCTAGCCCGGTCGCGTCGGACCCAGGAAACCAGAGTGAAATTCTGAGGCCGTTCAATTCCGACAGCGAAGAAGACGATTTTAACGGTTTTGGTGCGCAGGAGGAAAACCCAGATAGCCGACGGCTGGAGGAGGACGAAGAAAACGGACGGATGGTTTTTATTTATTATTCATCTTTCTCATCAGCCGTGTTACAGCTACTGTCGGGAAAAAAGCATTTCCAGTACGTCACCGGTTTGGATTTAGTTAAAAGTGTAAAAGTGTACAGCTTATAGACGAGTGCGGCCTTTATATGTACACATTGTTTTATGTTGTTATTTTTATCCGGTGCGCTCAATAATCCAGAAATGGCGGTAGTTTGCTTCAGGTGACCATCTTCAGATAACTCTGTGCTGTTTTGTAGGAAAGTGACGGCTCGATGCATTAAATTCACGGTAATTTTCAGTTAAAATCCATTCCCAATCTAAATAGCATGTTGACTGTATTTAATTCATTTTCAGGCATTAATCATCCGAGTCGAGTATCATTAAGAGATGGACGGATTGTCGGTCGATTGGTTTTGCTTCGGTTTTACTACAACTACAACTATAATGATAGTATTAATAATCAACAATAATTATGGTTGCATGTGTCTAAATGTTGCTTTGTGATTCTTATCAAGAGTAGTGTCGATTATATGAGTACTATTTGTCTATAGTGCACATGCTAATACTTCTTTTGATAATAACGACCACGAAGGCTTACCAGATTGAAATTTGAATTCATCTTCATAATTTATGTATAAAATTAATTGACCGATATTCTTATTTCAGTATGAAATGTTTTCAATTCTTTGAAATCTTAACACTGACTGAATGAATCATAAATGAATTAGAAAAATGTCCTCTGTCTTCCTCTGACTTGTGCACGTCTCACGCAAATATAAGAATTAATCTATGAATCATGGGTTCAGGAAATCATTGATAATAAATAGGACAGATAATAACATCCTCTTAAACGGGAGATTGATTATATATTGATCCTATCGCTGATCAGAAACTTTTTCCACACGCAGGCCACGGAAAACTCAAACAGTGCATCTTCCTGCTTCAGCCACTCGATGGAGCTGAGGATCTAAAAAAATACCCCAAAAATATGACCCAATCAGAAATGTTGTGTGTTTGGAGACGAATCAACCAAAACATATTCGCAGTGAACGACGTCCCGATGACGTTCTCATCATGGATAAGAGAAAGTTCTGGTACAGTTGATTATTTCTACCACTCAATCTGTGAGTTTGGAGCGACACCTAAAATGATACCGGGTTGTGTGTGTGTGTGTGTGTGTGTGTGTGTGTGTGTGTGTGTGTGTGTGTGTGTGTGTGTATGTGAGAAAGAGAGGAGTTGTCAAAGAAATCCTTCAAATCTCTTTGGATTGACTTTCCTTATCTCGATCTCGGAGCGCGAGCGATTCCTAGAACTCTTGAGAAGGTTTGCTGGAAATGAGACATTTTGCGATGATTGATGTGATATTTCCATTATTTTCGGTGATCCGTCAGCTCGGGTAACGTATTGGTTTTAAACGGCACATGGGTTTGTTTTTCGGGGGCGTGGGTGACCTTCATCGGGTTTCAGACGACTGACCAAAGAGGACCATGTTTCTTCAACTCAACTCATCAATAAAATCAATGTTTTTTTTTTGTTCAAAACCGTATTTGCAATGCAGATGTTCTCTGCCGAGGCCAACGCTGGTTGCGGTTATGCGCGCGCTTGAAGTAGTAAGGCGATCGTATGAAAACATTTTAAACAAATGTCCTGGATTGGAGATGGGCGTGTGCGGGTTAAGTTATCTGTCCATCTGACAGTTTACTTTCGCCGCCATTGCGGTTTCACATCAGCGGCTCCAGACGTTTGCTTTCCGCGATGGCCGGCGTTTGGCTTTTTCGGAAGAGTTTCCAGCATTGTCGAGGTTCTCCTTATCTGATGTTTAGCTAATCTCGACGCCTTTCCCCCTAAGACAGTCCTTGGGTACCGGAAGGAATCAAGCGGTACGAGGGCCGATTTTGGGTGATGATAGTTGCTTTAGAACGGGCAAAATGACAAAAAGACACGGCATTTAATGCGATATTTGAAAAAGCTCATCATGGGTTCTCGCAGTTGACGGACGTGACAGATTGATGGCGTTGCAGCTGCAGTTTTGTCCCTCATGGTCTCCCATGCAGCATGTCCTCCTAATAGAGGCAACAGAGGAGGCTTTGTTCGGGGACGAGCTGCCGGCCTGTTTTCTGACCGTGCGTCAGACAAACATCCGTATTGTGACAGAGCTGCAGCAGCGTGTCCGGCCCGCGGCGACGCTTCCTCCTCGGCTTGTTTTTATGGATATTCTGAAGTGGTGTTTTTGAACACGAGGGGCGATTTGGAATGCGAGCCATGTAGAAGGTTAGAGCAGAACACGGCTGGCTGGACGGGGGGGAGATGATCGCAGAGGTGGGATGTTTGAGGCTGGTTGAAAAAGGTGAACGTAGCGAGCATGGACGGGCCGGGCGGGTTTGGAGAACGTCGGTGGGAAACGTCGGGGGCGATGCCATCGGAAAGGCGGAAGGACGGTGGACGGCGTGGGACGGAGAGATCTGGAAGCCGCGATCGGAGAGGCGGGTCGGTCACGGGGAAAACACACCGGGCCGACGGAGCCGCTAAACGTCCTAATGGCTCTCCGGGGTCTCCTTTTACATATTTTACCACGACTCCTCACGAACCCCGACCCCATTACACGTTTAAGGAATCATTACGGGGCCTCGGAGGGCCGGCCGGCCAACATCATCAGCGCCTGTTTTTCTTGTTGTTCCTGTGATTGGGTTTCGAGCTCGGGCCGTTCAACCGAGGATGTGTGTGAGCTGCCGGGCCAAAGGCCGGGGAGGACGCTGCCAGGACAGGGTGTGTTGATCTTGGCTCTCCGCTTAACAGCTTGTATGTATGTATGCGTGTGTGTGTGTGTGTGTGTGTGCGTGTGTGTTTGTGTTTGCGTTGCCGTGGAAAGTGTTTGCTGACAGCAGATGTGTATGAGGAATGATAACAGTTGGGGTTCCAGGTGGAACGCTCGCTCTTCTCGCATTGCTGGGAAACGACACGTTTCTGCTTCTCCACCTGCTGCAGGTCTTCCTCGCAGATCCGCCTCGGACGCTTCCCGTGACACCTTCATTTCTTTGAATAATGATTTGTTTGTTTTCATGAAATCCAATGAAACCACTCAATAACTCTAAAAAAGGATTCAATCATCAAGATATTAAACATAATATTGAGACATTTACATCTTTATGTTGTCGACCGACCACGGTTTGACCACGGTAGTCAGATCTGATCAGACTAAAGGCCACTGAGATGTTCCACCTGTGTCTGGAGATGGTTTTGCAGCGTACAAGGAAGTTAAAAAAAAGGCAAACCAATCAAAAGATGAACAACGTATGGTTTTGAGCTTTTGCTCTTCTGTCAGCCGCTCCACTGATCGCGTTCACCGAATCCGTGACGTGCGCTGAAGCTGTTGGCTGGTGAGGCGCTGACTTCCTCACAACCACCTCCTACAAACATATGAACCTGCGGAGTCGCTCATTCGCCATTTGATCGGCAGCAGTCAAGGGTTTATGTTTAAGTTTCTGCGGGCGAGGAAACGCCAGAAGGACCCCGGGAATCAGGAGCGCCCCCTACTGTGAGGCAGGAGAACTGCCTGCCTCACTCGCTGGAAGACGTTCTATGATCGCTCAGCACGAGAAACTAGTAACACGCGTACAGTCGTGACAAAAAACACAATACATTGGAAATGGAGTTCATATAGCAAAGTTTTAATAGCGACATACAGACAGACAACATGGCGGCGTGAGCGCAGAGCACGCCAGCGGTCGGCCGTCGGTGAGGCTCGACAGTCGGCGGCCTCACCGCACGTCTCTTCCCAGTATCTGAACAGTAAATGTGACAATCCTTACATTTTGAATCTAAAACAAAATCTAAAACTGGGAAAGTTCAATGAAAAAAAAAACTTTATAGTGCAAATCACTGATCAATAGAACCAGTTGTTTTTCTTTGCAAGATTGGCGAGTGAGGCACGGCCTCTCCTGCCTCCCCTGCCTGCACCTCCGCTCACAGCACTCACTTGTACCCGTCGCAGAAGAGTAAAATACTTCTTCCAGTACTTGAAGTATCAACTGCTACGGTGCAGAAGCGTCTGAGCGGCGCACACACACTCCTCCAGTTCAACCACTGCTGCAGGTACCACTGAAGCAAACACTCTGGAAGCAGCTGCAGTAATCCTTGCATAACAGCTCCAGTAACTGTTGCAATAACTGTTACGTTGTCCTCACTGTCATGTAACTTCAGTAACCGCTGCAGTGCCGCGGAAGCAGCGGCGGCTAGCTCCAGCGGCGGCTAGCTCCAGCGGCGGCTAGCTCTAGCGGCGGCTAGCTCCTGTGGCCGTCGCCTCTGTAGAGTCGAACCGTTGCGAGACCGTGGATCATTTTCCCGCTTTTATGTAATCTGGACGGTCGAAGGGTGTTTGCGATCCGGCGGCAGCTGAAAGATCCGAAACCTGATAGAGGTGATGAGGGTGGAAACCTCACGTCGGCAGGAAGGGACATGTCCTGCCGCGCCTTTGGTTCAGGCTCTCGGTTCTGGACGTGGTTGCCTTTTTAAACGCGCGCCATTCGTCTTTGTTTTCATTTTGAGGGCGAGCGAATGTGTCGGCCGCTGCTGAAACTTCATCCATTCAAGAATCCAGAGAGAGAATCGAAGAATATCTGCTGGGTGGCTCGCAGCTTCAGAAGGTGCAACGCTCAACCAGGCAGCCTGCCATGCAGAAGCTCTCCTGGATGCTCCAATGCTTCCTCCTGGAGGAAGGGGACCAAACATCCCGTCTCCTGGGAAGCAGCGGTGAAGCACCAGGCCTTCTTCTGAATGGAGATCTAGCAGATGACTCTGCGATCTGTCCTCGCCACCCGACCCGGGCCGGGTTCTTCCCGTTACACTCCGACAGAGCGCGCTCTCCATCGTGGTTCTGCCGGGAAGAGTCCGGCCTGGAAGTAGGGGGTCTGCTTGACCTTCTGGTGTTTCCAGGTCAGGTCAGGTGTGACGCTGAAAGACCCGGCAGGTGGTGGTCTGCCTCTACCCCTGTCCTCGGGGTTCAGGGGTGAACCCGGCCTCCGGCGCCGCTGCAGCCTGGGTTAGATCATCCCATCATCCATGAATGAGGATCAAGGTCGATCTGAGGGTCGGCTTGGAGATGTTTTCAAATGATTTGTTGGAGAGCAAGGGCGGCGTGAACCTCCAGAACCTCCACAGCGAGAAGCTCCCTGGTCCCTCACGCTTCTCCGTTTTCCTCCCGAAGTCCCAAATCGTGCAGGAGCTTCACGGAGACCCTGAGTTTCCCTGACTTGTGAAGGTCAGCGTGAAAAGTTGTCTGACATGAGATCGGCAGGAGAACCCGGAGGCTCCGGGTCTGTGGGGGGGAATCTCCTTCTCCTGGAGGAGAGGAGAACATTTTAGAACGTGAAGAGGTTCAAGTCCAGTTGTCAAGAACTGGTCCTCCACACATCTGATCCCCGTCCAGGTCGGTGTCGGTGCAGATCTTCCTCACATCAACACCGGAAGTTTCTCCTCGGGACACAACTTTCCGGAGCGCGTCACCGCACGTGCCAGAGAGCGCGCCGCCTCCCATTATATTTCCCGCGCCGGCAGCGGAGCGCGAGGAGACGGAGCACGCGGGAGCAGCGGAGCACCCATCGATCCGAGTCCGATCATCGATCACCGATCGGAAAGAGGCGCCGCGGCGGTTTCTCCCCTGCGCTCCGGAGCGCGCAGACGCGGGACCGACGGCCGCCGCCGCCGCGGAGGAGGAGGAGGAGGAGGAGGAGGAGGAGGAGGAAGAGGAGGAGGAGGAGGAGGAGGAGGAGTACGCACTGTGAGCTCGGTGATGAAGATGAAGATGGAGCAGATGGTGAGGAAAGTTCTCCCCGGGCTGCAGGCGCTCCTCCACCGGCGACCTGCGCCGCCCTGAGCGCGCATGGATCACACCCGGGGCTGCTGCAAGTGCGCACGGCCGTAAACACACACACACACACACACACACACACACACACACACACACACACACACACGTGGACTGAAAGAGGGGAGTCACCGGGAAACACGCGGCGGCGGCGGGACGAGCCGGGCGGAGAGGCGGCGGGACGCGGAGCGGAGCGGAGCGCAGCCCGGACAGGTAGGACCGCTTTCACTTTGACACTCCGACACACACCGGGGAAAGTAAGTCGGCACGTCTGAAAGTCGGGATCTTCTCGGTTCTCAGAAGAATTTGGGGAGTTTTTTTTTTTTTTTTTTTAATCCTCAAAGAAGTTTTTGTCCGATCAGATGACCCGGCGCGGGGAAACAAACACCAGCCAAAACGCAAAGTTTTACAGGATTAATCTTTTCCATGATGTCAACTTTTACCCGCTTTATTTCTGGTTATAATTTATCACAGCCGTACGAGAGCGATCGAGAAGAAGGGGAAGCGAGATTTAAGCGATCAAATGAATTAATTGATAACATCTCGACTTGGCCGGTTTAAATAGAGCTGAACTTTTGAATCACCCCTGGCTTAGTTCTTGTGCGTCATGTGCCGCGGCAGGGAGGGAAAGGTCGGCTCGGAGATGAAGTTCAGTCGTGAAGGTCAACGAGGTCGGCGGTGAACTTTCCTTCACCGGAGACGCGTTGGCGAATTCATGTAGAAACGTCCGGGCGAAGCTCAAAGAGCGCGATTGGGCGCCGCGTCGATAAAACCGGCAATAAACGTGAATGAATGAACGAATCGATGGGCGAATCGATGAATGGGCGGATGAAGGAAGCGTCCGTTATCTCCGTCTCCTCCAGGTGCAGTGATGGTGATCCCGCGGCTGGTGCCGGCGTTCCTGCTGCTGCTTCTCGCCGCAGGTCGCTGCACGGCGGCGGCCCTCCTGCGGGGCTCCGGCCGCGCCGAGGGTCGTCTGGAGACCCGGCAGGTCCTGGAGCTGCTGGGCCTCTCCTCCAGGGAGAGGACCGACGCCGCGGCGGCGGCGCTGGCGGGACACGGAGCCCGAACTCCGGAGAGGAAGAACCGCTCCAGCCCGGGGCTCGGTCAGTACTCCCCGCCCACTTACGCCCGTTGAGGATTTTCCGCCTCTCGTCCGAAACATCTCGACAAACCCAAAGGAGGCCAGATTTAAGAATCCTCGTTTTCTGTCCGCGGCCTTAAAAGCAGCTGGCGCTGCAGCACAAAAGTAACTTTTGTTGCATCCTGACCGACCGCGTGCAGCTTCTGCAGCAAATAGGCCTTTTCTGTTTGCGGGCGCTGCAAGGAGGAACCCGTCAGACGTGCACGGTTTGAGTGAGTGCGTGTGAATGGCTGAAGGTCAAATCCAGTGCAAAGCGGTTTTGATCTCGAGCACTCGAGCGCCAAGTGGCGTCCATTTAACCTGCGAATACTGTATTCACCGCACGCAGGCCGGCAGTCAGACTGCAAATATTAAGTGGTGCAAATCTTGAAATGCAATACAGCTACTTCTGGAGCTCTTTACCATCCTTTTTTAGCAAGTCAGGGAAATTTGTTTCCGTTGCCCGGTGGCAGCTCGGGAGTCCTCAGTCCTCAGCACGGGATGAACAGCTGATAATGAACAAATGAACAAATTAAGGAATGAATGAATGCATGCTTAAACAAAGTGAACTGCAGCAGCGCTGGACTTGGCTTTACCCGGCTGCCACTAAAATACCTTTGTTTAATGCAAATGCCACATGTGATGTTTGCACTGAAATTCCTGCCTGTATTTTTTTATGCAAGCGCTTCCCCTGTAGAGTGCAAGTATTGGATTGACCTTTGGTCCATCACATCTGCAAGAAGTTACTGCACGAATGCTAAGCTGCTGCTGCTGCTGCTAACCACTTGCTACTTTTAATGCAGCAAGAAAACATCATTTCTGCCAGGGTATTTGGAGAGAAAAAAAACAACGTATTCATTCATTTATATACTTGATTTTCTAAAATAAAATCAGTAATTTTCCACACTCTGCAAATTCGAGCCAACTTTCCCTGGAGGTAGCTGACCTTAGTGACTGCAATGGGGAAGCGCCATGAAAAATGTGTGAAATCACTTGAAATTGACAAAGATCATGACAGGAAATCAGCGAAGACGTCTGCAGAAGTGTGCAACCAAACACGAGGAGTAGCAGCGGTCGCTTCACAGTCCTTCAAACGTGAAGGTCGCGTTTCTGGTTTCGCTTTGTGAGGACGTCCGTGTCAGAGCTCCCAAATCCGCGACGCTAACTGAAAGGAAAGGTTGGGTTTTAAAAAAAAAAACCCCTCATTTTGTCAGAATCGTCTGAAGGCGGAAGGCGTCGGCGCGTCCGACGACGTGTTCGCCGCTTCCAGAACACAACAACACGCTGGGTTCCGGCGGGCCGCCGTCCTCGGGCCTCCCAAACCAAACAGTCGTGTTTCTTTACGGCTCTGACGGCGACCGACAGCCGCTTCAGATACGGCGCGGAACAAATTTGGATTTATCAGGGATCCAGGAATCAGATGCTGCAAAGTCATGTGCTCATTTTTATGACTTTTTCTTGCCGCTTCTTTTTGTTTACTGTTAAACTAACAAAATTAAAGCAGGCCTTTTTTACGAACGGCGAGGCTGGAACACTTCGAGCAGTGTGTGACTCTCTTGCGGGATGAAAAGAATGATTTGAGAGCAAACACACTGACACTGAAACAAAAAGATTCTCTGATGCCGACTTATGTAAAACCCTCATCAATTCAGCTCTGTTTTTGTTGTAATTCTGTAGTTTGTCTGCTCCGACGCCAATGAAAATGCGGTTTGCGGATAACGCTCGAGAGCGCGATCGCGACGCGGAAACGCCGCCGTGGATCTGGGCCGGAGACGCCGCTTTGCACTTTGTCACGACGAAAGAAAAGAAAAGCGTCTTTCCGAAGCTGCGTGATGCTAAAGGCTTCATGACTCAGAAACTTTCAGCTGATTGGTCTGGTCCGTGAAAGATTCCCAGTCACCGCGGCGGCGTCGGACTGAAGACCCGCTGTTTCCGAACAACGGCGTCGTTGTCGACGCTCTCGTCATCGGCGTTCCGCCGGCCGCCCGAGGAGCAGCCGCTTCCGAGGCCGTTCTCCTTTTCGGCTCACGTCGCAGCTTTTACCATTCAGCAGTTTTTTCAGCTTTTCCTCCAAGGAACGAATGTGACACACGGGGGGGAAAGTCAGGACGCCGAGCGTGGGGGGGGAGGGGGGAGGAGGTATCCTCAGCTGCACCTTGTCCTCCTTCTCCGTCTCCTCTCAAGCTCATTTCATGTCACGTTCTTGTTATTGACCGCATTCGGTTGCGCCCACAAATTTCATCCGAGCAGATGGTATCTCGTGGCGGTCAGACACAACGGGGGCGATCCAAGGCGCCGCCGCAGGAGGAAGTCCCGCGTTCAATTCCTCGCGCCGAAAACCTGCTGCGGGTGAACCGAAACCCTAAATTGGCCAGAGAGTGGATGATTTGCGTGTCTGTGTGGCGTCGGCCGAGAGCCGACGCGGGAGTCGCAGATAATGAACCATACGAAGTCCGGACGCTGAGCTTTAGACACTTTTCTGAACCCTAAATTTGAGCGTGACTTTTTACAGATATCGTCTCTTCTATCGTTGTAGAAACGCCGCTCCGAGACCCACGACACAAAGAGAAGTTCATCAAACACCTGACAGGTAAAAAACACGTTAGAATCTTCAGCCGCCTTATTTCATACAATTTCCATTTGGTGTGTGTTTAACCGAACCTAACGAAGCTAACCATGTTAGCGACGCTAATGACCACATGTCACCGTGTCTGTAGGTCCTCTTTACATCAACCCCAAGTGCAGAAAACACTTCCGCAGGTTGTACCACAACACCAGGGACTGCACGACGCCCAGCTGTGAGTTGTCTGACCTTCTTCCTCCGAAGCTCTCGCCAGGGAGCTCGCTAGGGTTCCTACGCAACCGTGAAGGGAATGTTTTTATAAGTAACCGCTGGCAAAAAAGGAGAGAAATCGGCTTTTACGACGACACTCGCATCGACGTTTGGGTATATCTTCCTTTTTCTGTGTCTTTTCGTGTTCTTTGTCGCCATTGAGCCGTTGACGTGATTGTATCCTATCTCATTATTTTGTTGTATTTCACGACTTAAAGCAGAAACCTACTTCACCGTTGGGTTTTTATATTTATTAGCGTGGTAACCAGCGTTGCTAATGACTTGAACCTGATCTGTCTCTCAGCTGCGACCGACTCCTAGTGAAAACACAGATTGCTGGAAAACCTCATCGTTCATGGTTAAAGAGTTAAAATGCTTGTTTTCCAAATGAAGTTCAGATCAGATTGGACACAGGATGTTTGGCACACTGAATTTCCTCTTTGAGGGGAAAAATGTTCAACACCAATTAGCATCGCGACCAATCGGCGTCACGAATCCTCCGGTGCACGCCGACACTTTCGAAACAGGCCGCGCGAAACGCCGCCCCGCCTTTCGGAGAGCGTAGAAAACCTCGCCGTCTTAGATACGGCCAGAAATGCGGCGGTTTGAGTTTTTCAATTTCCTCTCGACGAAGTCTGCTTTTTCACGGATGATGTTTTGCTTTCCGTTACGTGCACGTGCGGTCGAGCGCGAGTCGACTCGGCCGGAACGGTGGCCGATCCGCTTTCCCTTAACGTTAGATAAACCGTGCGTTGAAATGAAGTTTCCACAAAACATTGTTTGTCGACGGAGGCGAACCCGGTGATTCTTCCTGCCTCCAGTTCTATTCCTGTCCGAGTCCCCGCATCATGCTAGCGCCGCTGCGGGAGTTTGTTTGAGAACGAAAACAGGATGAAACTTGTTTCGACGCAAACACGAAAATGAACAAACACTCTGTTTCCAACGGACACGCTGAGCTTCACGCCTGATTCGAGATCAGAAGAGCTGCTGCTGTTCTGACACGATCCCTCTGATAAGAGTGTGAGGTGAAGCGATGCTTTGCTCCGGGCTCTTCAGACCACCTGACCTCTGCAGAGTCTGAGCAGCAAATGAGACAAAAATCTGTACAGGAAAGAAATCGGACGCACCGTCAACTATCGGCTCTCGTAGTTTTAAAAAGAGTGTGAACATTCTGGGGGGCTCGATCTAAACCTGGAGCCGTTACAAACGCCTCCAGGGTCGGTTCTCTCACTTTGAACAATATTATTTTGACGTGAGTTTTCTCGTCCTCTGCGCTTGTATTTTATTTCGGTCGGAATGGAAAAGGGTTTTCGCGCTCCAGCACGCACGCCGCGACCTGAAGCAGGCGGCACGATTCGCACCGCGCGGCCGCCGTCTCGTCGGCCAATCACAGGGCTTCTTATTGACCCATCCGACCATTCGCGTCTCGACGCTTCCTTTCGGGAAATGATTTCCCCGCACAAATCAAGAGAAACTCTGGCGCTTCCATATGTTTACTCTTTGAATGCAAATAGTTTCTGTTCAAAACTAACGACACCTTTAGGAAAAAGAAAAGATAATTTGCATGGCATCTTGATCCGGTAAAGTCTAAACATAGGAGGATCAGATAAGCTGTGCGTCGTAAAGGCTTTCAGAGAGTCGTAGTGTTTGTTGATCGTCTCTCCGTCTATCATTCTCAGCAGAAGAAAACCAGGCTTGTCTTCTCGCGGACACTTTTCCAGGTTCCATTTTTACATAAGCAAATCGACTCAGTAACACGGATGTGGCGTGTTAACGGCGTGTCACAACTGATAACTCTTTGAAAGGGAATCCCCACGAGAAACAAGATCGCTGACGGTTGACTTCCTGCATCCTTCGCTCACAGTCACTCACCTGCTGCCGTCCCCGTTTGTTTTTTGGACGTTTTCAGTTTTAAATATGGAGGCGGTGGATTTCATGACGGATGGTTGAGGGAGGAAACTTTCACGACTCATTTTATGCAAAAGAGCTACAAGACAGTGTCACTTGCGGTTTGGAAATATTTAAAGACGAAACAGGATACATATTCATGGACATATATAAGTGTACATACGTGCATGGATGTGGTTTTTCAACTTTGTCAGCCTCACTTGAACATCCCTTCTGCTTCCAGTACCTGCTGAGGCTCTTTTTCTTTTTCTGCAGATTATAAAAGATGTGCCCGTCTGTTGATGCGACTGGCCAGCAGTCCTCGTTGTATGGAGAGATAATCACAGCGTTGGTAAGACTTCCCTCACGTGCTGGTAACGTGCGCTTTTCCTCTTCCGAATGGGAAAAAGTCAACAAACTTTTAAAGGAAAATTAAAAATGACGGAGCGATAAAAGGGGGAAATACTTTTACAACTTTATATTTTGAAAAGCATATCAATCCGTGATCCGAATGATCCTCCTCAGCTTCTATTTTCTTCCTTTTGGATGTTTCTTTTTTCGTAATTACCAGACTGCTGACCTGATGGTTTTATAAAATGATTTCTAATCCAGAACCTGTACTCCAGTTTGCAGAAATCACCGTTTCACTGCTTTCGAACGTCTAACATGTTGAGTTCTGTGACGGGAAATGTAAAGTTATTCAGATTCTGTACTTCGGAGTCCGTGCGACCCGCGACTAAGTTGTGAGCGTTTTCTTGAGCCTGCGGAAATTGTGATTTTGGAGCCCAGATCATATAATAATTGAAGTCTGTGGAAGTTTGAGGCGTAAGATAGATTCTGCACATTCTTAAATAAATTGTTTGTGGAGTTTATTTATCACACGATTAACTCTCTGGGATCCCACGGCCTGCGATTTAAAGTCTGTAAAACATGAATCTTTCACACCCATCCTGGTCAGCTGGTGAAAACATCATGTAAGTCCCATCACGCCTGCGGTTGAGAGTCTGGGGAACCGGCAGGACCGGCTGGACCTGCCGGACCTGCCGGACCTGCCGGACCTGCTGGACCTGTTGGACCTGTTGGACGGCCCTGAGAATAAGAGGACCCAGAATCCACATTTGTCCATCCAAGATCCAATAGGATGTTCTTGGAGGCGTCAGCAGAGCTTGTACGGCTCTGGAAGCTGCCGCCTCCAAACCAGGCAGCTTGATGGGATTTGCAGTGTTTTTCTGGAGCGACGTCGGAGGAACGTTGTCCTGGGCTTCTGGGACCTCTGATCCCTCGCCGTCGTTTTTCCTCTCCGAGTCGGTCTTTTGCGCGACGCGTTTCTGAAAGAAAGAACCGAACTTCTTCGGTTGACCTTTGCCGTGTGTCTTCCTCCCCAGGAGGCGTTGCCGACGAGGAGGACGGGCATCCGTTCCACGTTCCTCCAATCGCCGCCAGACAGCGGAAGTTCTCCGCGCCCAACAGAAGCTCCTCTACCGTCTCGGTCGACCGCGGCCGGCCAGCCGCCGATACGGCGGCCCCCTGTTGTACTCCGCTCATTGTATTTGAGGACATCTCGCCAGGCTGCCGAGGCCGCCCGCATTTTACCGGTACAAATCTCATCTATACTTGACTCAGACGTGTTCCTCAACGCTGGAGCGGCGAGCTCATCGAGCCGGGCGCCAAGCTCCTGTTTACCTTGACCACACGTCGGACTTCCCACCCGCGTCTAGAACTTAAACTCCGGGCTCAGCTCGGGCCGCCTCACCCGGGGGGAAGAGAAGCTCCCGTTGCGAGGCGGCGCTAACGGGAGTCTGGAAGGAATCCGACGATATCACAGAGCAGAATATCTAATTGAGTGCTTTTTTTTTTTTCCGATGCCGGAGATGTGAACCGGAACGCGTCGGAGCGCGTTCGACCGAACGGGGTCGAAGACGTCACATCGGGGCCGGGATTTATATCGAAACGCCGACAATCTACGCGCTTTTAAGAGCCAGCCTAAAGTGAGTCTGGACCGGAGGGATGACAGGAAGCCACGCCCAAACCAGAACATTTGGGCAAATCTGATGTTCTGCCTATCGAGGTCAAACGCGCATGCAGGATGGGGATTTTCCTCATCATGGTCGCTGGATGATCACTAAAGCTTTTCAGAACATCGGGGAATCTGCCTAAAACAATCCCTTTGGGTTCTGAGTGTCACGCAGCTTAACGTTGCCCGTAGGACACCGAACCGCATTGTAGCATTTCAAACACGGCTTTTGTCATGCGGAGAAAACATTTCCCGACGACCCTCCGTCGGTCATATGAAAACGTTCGTCTTTTAAAGGGGAGGGCGTGAAAAAAAATAAAAAGTTCCCCCGCTTCCGACCGAGCTCTCCCAGAATGTGAGAAGGTCCCCGCTGGTGTGTAAAGTATGTGACCTCGCTGTTCTTTAAAACGCTAAAGGGAGGCTAAAACTAAACACTTCTCGTGTTTGGTTTCGACATCATTGAAAGATCTCGACGTCCCTGCGATCTCTGAAGAACCGTGCGAACTTTAAAAGGCGACGTTCTGTACACGCTCTTTTTTTTTTGTTTTGTTTTTCCTCCACGTTCTGGGAATGTTAAACGTCCAGCTTGTGACTTTAAGCAAAGTGAGTTTAAGTTTGTTTTTCTTTTCACCTTTTGAAACGGGCGGACCGGCGGCGCCCTGGGACCGATGACATGGATGCGGTTCAAAAGATGGCGGTGATGATAAAACGCCATCCGATGAGACGGCGTGGAAACCGTCGGCGTGTGAATTTTCCGACCGAAGCCTGGCGTTCGGCCCGTCGGCCGGTCCTGTTTTTCTCACACGAACGCAGGAGATCGAGGAAGCAGATTTCATCCAGGACCGCTAGATTTCAGCTTCCGGCCTCAGGAGCCACGTCACGCCCGAGCAGCTCGGTCGGACGCACCCGTCTTCTTTTTCTTACGCCCGTTTCTTCTCTCCTCCCGTTTCTCCAACGTCACCACGGAGGTTGTTTCATGGTTCGGTCGACCGACGGCGTTTCTGCACCCGACAAAGTTCTGTTTGAAGCCAACGGATGAAACGAGAGGACAAACGAATTTCCCGGCGGGACGTCTGAGATGCTACTGTGACTTGCACTGGAAATATTTATATTGTTTAAGCTGTCCAATATTAAATGCTTTTGGTTTTGCTCCTCGACTTTCCCTCTGAATGTCTCTTGACGCACCAGGCTCACGATGTTTTTCACAAGAACTCTGATGCGACGTCCCCGATCACATTTATACTGGGACCTACGCGTGTGCATTGCCGATAAAATGATTACATTTATCAATATTTAGAACATTAGATCGATGCTTCCGTGTCCTGGGCGACAAAACGATTCATGGCAGTTTTACCTACATTTTCAGAATCTCTCAGGTGAATTTTCCTACGTCAACAATCCTCAAATTTATAGATATATATATTTAGTTCAATCAATTTTTTCGCCCAAAGTGGAATCATGTATCCACAATAATATGATAATAATAAGTGGATATAATTCGATAGAAACACAGCAACAACAACAACAACCAAAACAGTTACAGTAATAACAATAATATAATAATAATGTATAAGTGATGAAATGAGTCAATATGGATACAGTTAAATGTCACCTATGAAATCCAACGATTGATATTCCTTTCTGTTAGTTGTGATATCTAAACATGTGAGTCACAGTGAAGTCACGAAGGGAGATTTTTGCGAGACGGCGCTGAGGTTTGAAGCGAGGCTGTTTTCCTCCGACAGGGTCGACCGCATTGCTCTTCTGTTGACTTTGGCTGCAGATGTACGGTTTAGCGCGCCGACGACCAGCCTCTTCCAACCGCCGGAGCCGTTAATGACCGAGCAGAAGGCCGAGGCGCCGTCAGGCAGTAAATTGTTAAAAACGTGCGTATCAAAACATTTGACCTCGCGGTTCGTGGCCTGAATTTCTTGATGAGAATATTTAAAGACGGATCGCTTTGAGTCTTCAGGTGGCGTCGTGATTGTAACCGCTGCCGTCACAACTGTTGCAGAAGGATCCAGTTCCACCTCAGCCAGAAATCAACTGTCAGCTCACCTTTATATGGTCTGACACATCCAAATATAATTTGCAGTCATTAACGGCAATTAAGCAAACCGGAGAGCTGCGTGAGTGTGAGTGTGTGTGCGTGTGTGTGTTTGGGATGAGTCACCGGCAAAACTGCCGCCGAGCTGGTTGGACGAGCGACTGAGAGGGTGTTTTTCTAAGAGGAAAAAGTGAAGACAGAGGTTGTCGTCGCTCTCGACGGACCTTCAGCAGGTAAAGAAGCTGCCGCGCCATCAGACGGCTCGCCCGCCCGCCCGCCCGCCCGCCCGCCCGCTCGCCTGCCCGCGCTGCAAAAAAGTCTCTTGGACTAATCTTTGGACTAGTTAGCGACAGTTAGCAAATTCTACGTACACGCGTGTGATTTTCAACTGGCTGTAAAACCGTAATTGAGAGTTTGGTTTGAACAAAGAACCGTTATTGACTCCAGTTGGGGTTGAAAGCTGACCTCCACGACTTTTGCTGCTTTCCAGCAAAGTAGATTTCACGTCTGACAGGGTGGACTTTAATGGTCAAGAATCTCTTAAAGACAACATGTAGCTGCACGAGAGAAAGCTAATTACCTGTCGCCCGGGTCCTGGGGGCGGACGGCCGCCATGGGTTCAAAAATAAGCTTAAAACCTTTCCTTTTGAGAAGCTCTCAGTTAGCGTGGAGCGAGCCACTGCTTCTCCTGCCAGAGGTTTATTCTGCTGAGGAGATCCCGCGAGGTTCTCCTCCGATCTGGTCCCTTCATCGGTCGGCCATGGCATCCCAGATCTTCTCCGCTCTCAATTCCCTCGTCTCCGGAGGTGAGGCCCTGCAGCCGTCCTGCCGGAGCTCGACTTTATAACGTTTAGTATGATTAGCACATGACGTGAAATCTCTTGTTTTCTCTGTCAAACAAAAACTTCATCTTTTCTGTAAACCCACAACACCAATCTTCAAATTGAGGGAACTTTCAAAGCTGATAATATGGTTGAAATAATCTTCCTTAAATGAAATTGTCAAATGACTCATGTAAGAACTATTGATGGCCTAGAACTCTGGAATCAGAGATCGCACAAGTTGACACTACTATTCATTTCTTCCTCGTCTAAGCTTCCAATCCCCGCGAGAGGCGGGTTCTCCTCGACCCGGTCCGTCACAGGGACGCATATAGAGACGTACGACCGCTCACGAGAGCATTTCAGGTTCCTCGGCTCCTCCGGCCTCTCGGCCCGTGACGTTTCCGTTTGAACAACAGAAGGCTTTGAGATGAGGGTCAGCAGGTGAGGAGACACCAGCCTTCCCCTCTGGCAGCAGAGAGGAACCTCGAAGATCATCCCAAGTTGCCGTCCAAAAGCCGCGGGCGGGCGAAGGGCGCTACTTTTGGCGACACGACCGGGTCCTTGAGGCCACAGCAGATTCCTTCTGCAGTGAGTTCAGCCACAGCGAGAGGTTTCGACCGGTGAAGAACGCCGCCGCCGTCATCGGAGTCGGGGAGAAGTCTGCGGCGGCCGCCCGAAACATCTTCACCGGCTTGTTGGCAGCGGTGAAGATGGTTAGAGCGAAGAGTCGATCCGGGGAAGCGGCCGAACTTTGCCGAAGCGGTTGCCAAGACGCTGTTAACGCCAGACGTCGTTCTTACCTCGGAAACCTCCGAGCTGGTGTATCTCTCGCCTTGGGTGGACCGGATGGAGGAAGGCGAGGTACTCTGAGCTGGTGGAGGAAGGAGCAGCAGCAGTGGTTGGCGGACGAGATGCCAACCAGTCTGAGCAAGATGCGGAGGATTCCCGGCCCGGTTCCTCTGCGGCGCCTACAAAATGCTGGGCGTCGCAGGGGCCGGCGAGCGAAAGGCCGTCAAATCGGCCGCCGACCCAGCAGGAGTGGAAACTTGACAACAGAAACTTGATCAACTCGATCGATCCCGGCCGTCGAAAGACCCGAAACCCCGCTCGATCCCCGTTCGCCCGATGTGTCCTGGGTTGCCAGACGGTGCAGCGATAAACCCTCTCCTTCCCCGTCCGGGAGATGCAGGGCCTCCATTCAACCGACCGCGTGTTTTTGGACGGTGGAAGGAAAGCGGAGAACCAGGAGGAAACCCGTGCACGCTGGTGAGGACGGCTTGTGGTGAGCCGAGAAGGTCCGTAATATTTCATCTTTATTTAACCTTTAATCAGACGAGGACGTGTCTCGTCGTGGTGAAAATCCGAGTTTCCGTCCGCTCAGGTCGGCCACTTCTGGAACGTTCAAAGAAGCGAATCTCGCGGCAGCGTTTGGGAAAACATGCCGGGGCGCTCAGCAGTTTGGGACTGATGAATGTGTTTCTGTTCGGAGTCCAGAGGAGGTTTGGGGAATCAAACTCATCTGCATTCACATGATGTTCAAAAAAATTCACATGATATCAAAAAAATTCAGGCGACTTCCCACAGTTCACATGACTGCGCACAGGGTTGATATTTTTCTCCTTTAACCTATTTTCCCCCAGTGTGATCGCTATTCATATCACTTTACTCAGCAAATTTGTTCCTCTCGCCCATGTGTCTACTTTTCAAATGATCACTTCTCTTTTTGTGTAATTTTCCTGAAAAAAGTCGAAGTCATGTGATGAGCGTGATCCTCATTCCCATATTTCCCTGAAATTGGCCCAATTTCTCAACATCAATTCAAAAATGTTTGCAGATCTATCGCATTCATACACAACACTTTATTTTTTACAAAGTATAGTTTAAATTGTCATGGTGTTTGTTATCCACAGCCCTTAAAATCACATTGTGTAATTTTGCGTAATGCTTCATTTTCATCACGGCAATCTATAACTCATCAGCTCTTGTGCAAGTGTTGAATAATCTCAGCGGGTGCTGATAATAATATGTTGCCCTCAGCAACAAAAGCTACACCGGCTGAAGTGCCACGTAGACTCCGATTTATTCAAAAAATATAACCCACTATAAGTTACATTTGGCCCCGAGCTACTTATTAGTTGTTAAAAGCAAAAACTCAGGAGCTCAAGTTTCAGCGTCAAATAATCAACGCAGATTAAAGTGAATAAACCAAATAAAAGTGTACATGAAGTACAATCTCAACTGCAAACGCAAACTCCTCATGATGAGAACAATTGGAATTTTAAAGCTTGATGCGTGCGGTCTAGAAACGATTGTAAATATCATTATTATATCAGCCGTAAATATTAGTTTAAAACCAATCTGAAGATGAAATGCGGTGCGTCGTCTCCTTCATTCACAGACTTCCATTCATGACATTTAATGATAAGTATTAGCAAAAGTACAAGAGCGCTAAATTTATCCCGCTCGGTTGACTTTGGTAATCCTGGCGAGCCAATGAGAACGCCGCGCTGACGTCACGCCTCGGTAAATGTTCTGGACGGCGGCGCTATCGTTTGTGAGCTGCGGGCTGTTCTTTTGAGACGCCGGAGAAGATCACCAGAGAAGCACGCACTGGTTTCCGGGGTGAAAACTGGGAGGATTAAAAAAATAAAAAGATCTCAAAACGTCAACCGGCTTATTGTTCGGAAAGAGACTGCGACCCCCCCTATATGGCGCCCGAGTTCCACGTCGGGTGACGTCCTCCCCGTCTTAATGGACGATGTTATCTGGCTGCTGTGTCATGCACCAACCATATGCCAGAGTCAATTTAGGACGCTGTCTTTCAGATGCAGAGCAGAGAAGCAACAGCATCAAAATCTGTAGGAAAGAAATGAACCACAGATTTAAAAACCAGAGAAGCTAAATTACTGCCCAAAGCAAAATGTGACAACTTCTTCAGTGAGGAATTAGTATTTTACCACCTCAACGGGGAATTTTGGTGTCTTTGTTTGTTTGACTCCTCTTCTCCATGTTAACATTACATTACATTACATTACATTACATTGCATTTGGCAGACGCTTTTATCCAAAGCGACTTCCAATAGAGGACATGAGGACTGCAAATACACTTGCAAATACAAGATGCACAGGAAATATACAGAACAGTAAGCTGGGGTTAGTGAGTTTTGTTTTTTTTTTGACAAAGACATACACAAACGTACACACACACACACACACACACTGCATAGCCTAACTTGCTGCCAACCTGATCTGGGGCATCAGCAGTAAAAAGTCCTGACAGAGAAAAGTTTTTACCTCTTTCCTGAAGGTTGAGAGAGATGATGCTAGTCTTGTTGCTTCCGGAAGTTTGTTCCACCACTGAGGTAGTAGAACTGAGAACAGTTTGGCCTGAGATCGCTTAGAGCGAGCAGAAGGTACTGCTAGTAGGTTTGTATCAGAGGAACGCAGCTCTCTGCCGGGAACATAAGGTCTTATCATTTGGTTCAGATATGCTGGACCTGTTCCTGAGGTGGTTTTGAAGGCCAGGGTCAGGACCTGGTGCTCGATCCTGGCAGCTACTGGACGAACAGAGGTGCAACATGAGCCCTTTTGGGTTGAGTGAATACCAACCGTGCTGCAGCATTCTGGACCATCTGCGGTGGTTTTATTGCACGAGCAGGTCGTCCAGCGAGGAGGGAATCGCAGTCGTCCAGGCGGGAGATGAACATGGCCTGAACCAATAGCTGTGCCGACTGTTGGGTCGGGCAGGGTCTGATTTTCTGAATGTTAAGATGGCTTTTCCGTTGCACTTTGTCATTAAAGATGGTCTGTGTGAAACTCTTTCCCTCATCGTGCATTTTTGCTCCTCAGCCCTGCCAGGACGGCAAGGACGACCCAGGAAGAAACCACCGAGGAGGAAGATGTCGTGTCTCGTTTCTATCACAGAGTTGAGGATTTATTGGACGATCCGGAGAAAGCCAAAGTCGCCCCGACCTCACTGGTCAAACTTCTGACAGTCCAGTTGCAACAGGTGCTTTTCCACCTCATGAAGAGATCCCCACCCCGAGACACAGAGGACTCAAACACAGGCAAACGCTGGTCTTTTGTCAGATTTGGTCGTCCGGGTCACCGTTCCTCACCGGAGAAGTTTCCGGTGAGCTCAGAGAATGCACATCCGTCCGGTCCAACCGCGCGATCTCCATCCGCCTCTCCTGCAGCCTGAGTGACGTTTATGGTTCACGGTTTGACACCGAGAGCTGCAGCTTGGTGGTCTCATTGTCCATCGATGGTTGGCTCTCCACATGCATTCATAGAGGCGTGTTGACCCAGACACGGGAATTTGAGCAATGCAAAGTATGGACGGAACACCTCAGTCCTGTATGTTACTTTTCTTAGAGGGCTCGCTGACCGATGACATGATTGATTAGGGCACCTGGATTTGCCATCTGACTTGGAACTCTTTGACCAACCTGACCACAAGGTCAGGCTACGGTTTCCAGAACCATAAACGAGACCAAATCCTTACAACCCATTGGACTGCTCGCCCCTGGACCCACTCTCCCCTACCTGGTCGGCGTTGCTCCCAAACACCAGGAGACTGAGGAAGCCTATGCAACTGCTTCCGGCCAAAATGTCCAAAAGTGTGTCACAGTTGCCTGCAGGGAGAGGGGTGCTTCTAATGTGGGCAGCAAGGTCACCTCTTTGAGACGTGTGATCAGTGAGGCTCTTGGACCTCCTTGGGAGTTCTCTGAATGTATGCTCGGACAATATCCTGATCTCATATGTGTCCTGAACTGGAGAATTTGGCTACAGGGTGTACAAAAAGTGTTCAGAGCATCAGGCAGAGGATCAGCTAAGATCGCAGTCCCCTTCTGTTTGATATTCAGGATGGTCTTGATGCCCTGCGACATACATTGCACCTGACCTTTCGCACCAAGACCTTTATTGTCAGTTATTCAAACGGCACAACATCAGCGAAATTTAACCACAGCACTGAACCCACCACAGATGAACCTGAGCAGCGGGCAGCGACTGAGCAGCAGTCAGGGGTTCAGCGTCGTGCTCAACAACACTTCGACAGGCCGAATGTACCCTAGACCTCTTGTTGGCTTTGACTCTCTTTATCCTGACATCCAGGTTCCTCCTTGCTGCTATCAGTGCTGTTGCATCTCCAAACCAGAGCGTAGAATCCCAGGCTCTCAGGAGAGACTTCTCTGTTCAACCAGGGTTTCTGCCTCCAATGAATCAGGTAGGAGTTGTTCACTCCAGAAAAGCACGGGTTTCATCCCTGCGCCTTCCTTTCCAGGAAGCCGTCACTGAGGGAGAGGAACTACAATGCTGGGAACTCTTAGCGTCTTAGCTCAAGGGTGCACAGCATCTGTTTGCTGTGTGGATGCAGGGTTTCTGGTCAGGATGCAGTTCTGATGATGGAGACAATGGTAGCACATTTGCTGATGTAGTTTATGACGGTACATGCGTATTCTTCTGGGTTCATCCCAACGTGAAATGTTGATGCGTCGTTAAATATATGCGAGTCTGTGCATACTGAGCCAGTCTGCCATGTTTCTGTCTGTGGCTTGTTGACCGAGGCCATCGGACGATATGCAGAGACCGACCAGCATAAACGATATGTGAGGAGATAAGCTGAGTTTAGGGCCACAGAGACATGTTGGTAGGGCTTGGCAAAATGTCCCTCATCCGCTGCAATTGCGTGAAATTCCTCCGGATGCTTGTTCTGGAGAGAGCTGATACTGTCATGAGTCTCCAGCAGGTTATTTAATTTCCTCGAAGGTGTTAGCCCATCTAGCTGCCAGGCTACTGTTCAGCCACGCTTCTGTCGTTCCCCCAGTGACACAGCTATTCCTCATGCCCCTGCAGCTGGTCTCGTGGAGCTGTAGCAGATCCATCTTATTATCAAGCAAGTAAAGGTTCATTAGAAGTCGCGAAGGGATCACTGACTTGTTGTTACCCCGTAGCCTGGCTAGCACACCACCCCGCTTCCCCTGCTTTTGTGCCTGTGCACAAGACTTGCCTCTCAGCCGCTTCCTTGTTGCCTTCCAGCTCGCAGTCCTGAGGTACTCGAGTCCACCAGCATTGCTCTGATGTTTCCTGGCAGAGGAGCAACATGAGTCCGGTGTGACTGGAGTTCAGCTGAGCTGAACAGGCAGCGAACGAAGGATTCCGATTCACCGGGAGCTCAAGAAGCCGTCGTCTTGAAACGGTGTTTCAAGTCAGATCGCCAGCTTCTGTGTGACTTCCAGTTGTGACTTCATGGTGTTTTGGTATCTCTGTGATTTTGGTTTCTTTCTTCTTGCAACAATCGTGAAGAGTGAGTTTCCTTTGCGCTTTGTCCTTAAAGATTGTTTATTTGAAACTTTGTTCCCCAAGTCACGCATTTGGCTTCCACAATTGGGTTAGAAAGCCTAACCCAGTCGTGACACACATGAAGTTTTTCTAGTGAACGCTGGAGTGAAAACAAGTGAGAGGGCAGTGGGTTGACAAACACCTGGGCAGGTAATGACTAACGTGTGATGAATTATATCTGAGGCTGCCAGCCAGGGAGGACACCATCGACATGGAGGCACACACACACACACACACACACACACACACACACACACACACACACACAAACTCCAGTGCCAACTTTAAAAGAAACACAGCATTGTCGAGATGTCAAACATACCAGGACGGGGAGTTTGACTGACAGGTCAAGGGCTGGGCCAGACTGCCAACACTTACGTATGTTCATTAACTTTTTCTGATCTCACTGTAGCCATGCAGGGATTTTACCTTGAGGACATGAACCAAGGGAGTCTCCAATTACCCTGAACACATTCTTTATTCTTTTTTATTTTTGTTACACGAATCGAAACAATCGTCTGAAAAGATGCCTTTCACTGTAAACGGAACATTTTCTTACAGATTACAATTTCAGAAAAAATCAGCAAGGGATAAAAGAAGCATGCAAGTTTCAAATGAAGTTACAACACGTTCCCGAAAAACAGACAATAACCCAAGTATTTGCCTCAAAACTTCATGCAGATACTCCTTTGCTTTCTGAGTTTGTGATGCAGAATAAGACGTTTTCCTGCCTGATGAACGCATTAGTTCTGGTCTCTACTTTTCTTTCTGGACCATACCATACATGTGGCCAACAAGACTAGCCTGCAGGTCCACTTCAATCCCCCAAACGTCTGGTCTGTTTCATTACGTTTGGAACATGTTTCTGTCAATAAGTTTGCAGAGTGGTCAAGACAAGCTATCTCTGTAGCAGATCTCTATAGCCGATCTCTACGGATCTCTACTGTGCACTATGAGGTGCACCTAAAAGGCAGAGAGAGAATTCAACATTAATGAATCAATGGTTCAGAAGTGAAGGAAGCAACAAGATGGCCCGCGCCAAGTAGAGAAGACTAAACAGAGTTTCCGAGGGAAAACAGTGAGGACAAACAGTGGGTTGTTGAACAGAGACCAGAAGGTAGAAGCGTCTCTGCGGTCACTATTCCAATGAAGGCAACAGCGCTAGCTAGCGACATGAACATCGATGAATTCAGAGGCGGTCCTTCTTGGTGCTGTTGTTTTATGAAAAGCTTTGAATTGTGACAAATCAAGCTGGAAAAACATTGTTTTCAACAAAGACGCCGCAAATATCGGTAAGAGCTACCGGTACGTACTGTAGCATATTGTGAATGCACTAACTTGTTTTGGGAGTGAACGGAGTTGTCAGAACCTTGGTTTGTATTCTATTAATGAAGTTTGACTGACTGACTTATCTGACATTCCCTTTAGCGCAGCTTCATCTAGTGGATGCATAACGCAACCCCAGCCACAACTGCAGCTTCCATCCTCTGCACCTTATTATGTGGTGCGCCTTCTATATGTAAACAGTTTTAAAACAGGCCATTCAATGAGGATGCGCCTTATAATCAGATGCGCCTTATAGTGTGGAAAATACGGTAGATGATAACCGACTTACCCTGCCTAAACTGAACTAAACATGCACAAAACTTCCCGGGCCAAAATGTCTTGCTGCCGAGGCTATGGAAGCCATGGACGCACCGTCCAGATCTGGCCAACCCCCACCAAGTTGGTTGACAACCGGAGAGAAGAATCTATGAATGGAGCCATTGGCTCGGCTCAAGAGGAAAACCATGAGACTGACTCAAGGGTAGTTTGAGGTGTGAACCGACAGCGTGACTAAGGCTGCCATTTACACAACCGTAGGCGGTATTGGCTTTTGATTTTTGGCCAAATTAGAGCAAGTGGGTCACCAAAGATAGACCAGAAAACCCCCCTCCCTCATTTACACCCTCTGGAAATTTAGGATCTCAATTAAAGCACTTCATATTTCTGGACTGCGGGAGCAAACCGGAGACCCCAAAGAAATGGGGAGAATCGGAATCAAGCGATGACCGACGCGTCACCAAACCAGAGAACAGCGAAAGTTAATTGCAGGACGAGGATCGGGGCCGAGGCTCCAGATTTGATCCGGTCCACTTGAATGCCGTCAACCGGACCGTGATTTGTAGAGGAAGTGAAGTAGGGATGGGTTGTGAATGGCAAAGAGGGAAAGAGGAACTCTTCAAGGACATTTGAGATCTTAGCTTAGCATTTGTAAAAGACTAGGGAGGAATCGCTGGTACACTGATGTCGGGATTCAAAGTGAAGGACCTGAAAGATAATGTCTAAAATCCCAAAGCAGGAGATGTGCTCCTACTCAAGGACTCTCGAGCGGGTCAGCCTTGAGAGCACCGGAGGACTTGGAGGTTTGCCGAGGTTGATATTAACAAAGATTTTTGTGAGACTTTGATAAACTCATGAATGAAGTTGGAAGAAGTCATTCTTGGAATTTGTAGACGTAAACACGTAGCTGGACACTGGGCAGAATTTGGAGGACATAAATATAAAACTCACCATGGGAACTTGAGGACTTGGAAAGTTTTTCGGGAAGCCGAAAATGGATTCCAGGAAAGAAGGGAGTCGGTCGGACGAGTCGTTGAAAATGAGGAAACAAGATACAATCGGTTGCAGTCGGACAATTTTGAAATGAATGGATGACCAAGAAACAAAAACGGACCTGAGTGATCACGTGTAAAAGCTCAAAAATCAAACCAAAAAAAAAAAAAAAACCTCCGGGGGATGGAGGACGACTCGTCGACGAGAGAAGACTCGGATCGGTCAGATGATTCGTAGAAGAATTGATGACGAAAAACGGTACATGAAAAATGCCTCGGACCCGAAGTGGTTTCTGGGCTGGAACACAAACAGACTGAAAACATTAAGAAGACTAATGGCTGCAGGGAGACTGATGTTTATCCAACCAGCTATTTACAGAGTGAGGGAGGCGACGTGAGAAGAGATGGAGGTGAAGATAGAGAAAAGAATAAAACAGCAGAGAGGGGAGGGAGATGGAAGAGATAAAGAATATGCTTAAGAACAATATTTTCATTCATTTCAGAAGCATTTGATTCTTCTCTTCTCTACATGCTCTCTTTTTAATTGATCTAGTTTGAATTTTTGCTTCCAGTGTCATAAAACTCTACATGTTGAGAGCAAACAAGGATTAATTTGTCAGTTTCACATCCCTTAATGAGCGTTTTATGACAGCCGTTCAACTCCGCCGGTTAACCTGAGGTCACCAGATTTCAGGCAAAAATAAATAAACAAAATTAAAATACAGAAATCAGCTTATCAGCACACTTGCTGAGCATGAGGGGAAAGAAGAAAATGTGTACCTGTATCTTTGCTTTTGAATTTGGAATGGGCTCTTTTGCAAAAAATTGGCCTCACTGTCAAATTTCCTGGAATGCAATTCCAACTAGGGTGGCAAGAAAATCGCAAATGTTGCAGCGACAAAAATCATGATGACATAACATGAAACATCCCTTAATAACACAGCTTGATACAAACGTAATCTATTCATATATCAGAGTCTCTTCAATCTACAAACGTAGAATGTACACAGAAATTTGACATGGTCTGACAGCACCTTATAACAGGAAATATAAGATAGAAGCTATGCACTTGGCACAAAAAACACAGGTTGGGCTCAGGAACTCTATGGACTTCAAGCTGGATGTAAACACAATGAGAAGGGCAAGAGTCTTTGGGAATGGTGCAGGATTGAGGAGCGTGGTGGTCTGCGGGGAAAAAAAGTGATCAGGCGGTCCTGGTGCTGATGGACCTGAAGCTGTGGCCTGATGGGAGGGTTGTGGACAGGCGGTGAGCCAGGTCCGAAGGATCCCCAACGTGCCTTGTAGCCCCGTTATGGTTTTTTGATGTCGGACCCACAAGCAGGCGCAAGACACCAAAACGGTTGGTGTTCAACAAAGGGTAGTTCACGACGAGACCAGTTGCAAAGTACAACTACTGGCAAAGAGGTCGGCGACGGAAGGACTCGGGCATCTATGGAGATCCCGGCAGCAGGTGAACCATTGCAGAAAGACTCTGGTTTCCACAGGTGAAATGGCAGCTGGAAAAAAGAAGAACAAAAGCGAGCAATGGTATGGGAAGCTGTGAGGACCGAAAAAACAAGACAAGAACATGAGTGTTACAGGAGAAGGAGGGTGTGCGATAGGAGCAAATGTTGAAGGTCTCAAAAGGGACTCAAAGGGACTCAAAAGCTGAGGAGGTGAGGGGAAGAGGGTCCTGATGCTTGACGGCAATGTTGTTTAGTCCTCGGTAATCGACACAGGGGAACAGGGTCTTGTTCCGTGGCCTCTCGTCGTGGAGAAGAGAGGAAGAAGAGACGCCCCCTGGGGGTGAAGTGCCAGGCCTCAAGTCAGCGGGGCAATCATATCAGTGATGAGGAGGTAACGAGGTTCCTTATTGATCAACTCCCGGAAATCATGGCAGGAACTCTGGTCAAGTCAGGATAGAAACCGGGGTGCTTGATCTTCTGCGGAACGAAGGGTTAGACCTGTAGGCAGGATTTGCGCCGCCCAAAAATGACCCCTGAGGCCCAGTTGTTATGGGAGCTCAACGGAGCCGAGGGTAGCCTAGGATCAAAAGAAGGGAGGAGGTAGGAGGGATGTGAACCATGTGCAAGAAACATGCAAAAAGTGTCAATTCACACAGTTCAACAATGCTTACAGCAGCAACACCTGTTGGTGAATGGATGTATAGTTGAATGAATGAATGAATGAATGAATGAATGAATGAATGAATGAATGAATGAAAAGATGTCTATTGAGAGCAGAACTGGTTGTCAAATGGCCAAACAGCATTTGGCAGGAAGGACCTCCCAAATCTCTCCTTAGCACGTTTGGGGTGAAGGCATCTGCTGGGACGATGATCTTCATGGGGCGGGAGAGGTTTTACATCAGATCCCAAAGCTTTGCTATCATCCTCCTCCCTCCCACCATCTGCTCCGAGTGCTGATTCTTCAGCAGGAAAGCAGGATCCTTTCCATCCGGCATCAGAAATATTACCCAGTCTACCTGCTGCCGCCCTTGTCCAGTGCCTCATCCCTTCCTCTGCCCTCTTCGACCTCCACCCTAAATCCCTCCACAGACCTTGTCTGGTCCAGAATTCAGGGACCGTACCATCGCTGGAACCCCCGCCTCTGCAGCGCCTTCAATTCAAAATCCTCCTGTTAACAATCAAGGCTGTCCACCTCCTCGCCCCCCATATCGCAGTTCATCCTCGTAGCAGCCCCGAAAAAGTCCACCTGATGACCACCTGATGGTGCCGACATGCCTGAGCCCATTTTGCAAGGGTCCCAGCATTTGGACGTGACCATCCAGACGTCGTACAACGCCCGCACAGCCGAGCCGCCTCTTCAGTCCCGGCGAACTCGTCCATTTTGGCCCTTTTACAGCGAAGCGCAGTAGCAGACAAGATTTTTGGGTTGCGGTTCAGCAGGACAATGGTGCGCAGATTCGCAGGCAGACCGGGTGGTTTTCTCGGTTTTGGCGGAGCGATGAGTGTTCCTTGGCCCGGGGCTGCGATGGGATGGTGGTGTTGAAACGCCTGGTTGATGATGGTTGTGATAGCCAAAGATGTGAAATCTCTTCCATACTTGAACAATTCACCACTGATTCCATCAGGGCCTGGGGAGTGGCTGTTCCTCAAGGTCTGGATGGCTTTCTTCACGCATCCTCTTTGGTTGGGGCACCCAGAGGATCACCTCGGAACGCTGCAGTAGCTCCTCTTGGTATCGTCCTGATGCCTGGAGAAGGTGTCAGGCCTCCAACTTTAAGCGCAGGAACCGCCTTGGACGTTTTGCTACAGTCATCTGTGATGAAGTTCTCGTATGCCGAGGTATCAGCAGGTATCACAGGTTCTTACAGGCGTTCCTTCGCTCCACACGGGACTTTATTCTGTTGATTTTCATCGGGGGTCCCTGTTTTCACTTTGACCTTTTTGGTAGCTGTGCACTCTTAAGGCTCTTTGTTTCTCCAACTGCTCCAAAAGTAGCGGGTCTTCTGAGTGCTGCCTTTGTTAGTCGTTCTGGAGCACTCCTTCGCTGCTTCGCTGTCGGAAGACCATTCTTCCATGCAGTTGAATATGTCGGTTCATCATCTCTTGAGTTTTGTGTTAGTCAGTTAATTCATTTGTTTGCTGTCCTGGTTTTGTGGTTTCGGCGCTTCCTCTCTGGCCTGCCTGTCTCTTTAATGCCTGAAATCCCTGCTCAGAATGATTGACTGCCTCTTGCTGACCGAGGTCTGGTTGACCCGCGTCAGTCGCCCAGAGATGATGTCACATCGTGGAATAGACGAGACTTACGGTCAGTAGTGGCTGGCGGGGCTTTTCATGGGTGACGCAGGAAGGGAATCCATGACGTGGACCGCAGGAGGAAGCCCGGGGAGAGACTCCGGCAGGACCACAGATGGAAAGTAGCTATGAGCTATAATCTGGTACAAACATCTCTGCCTCTGTGCTTATTGTATTTGTACACTGTCCTTATAAACTTCTAAACAAACAAACAATCTGAAGGGACAACTGACGTTTGGGTCCGAGCTCTCCAGGTCCTCCAGAGGCTGATCAAAAGTTTTCAATATTTCGGATGCGATTCTTGAAAACAGGAATGAAATATGAATACAATGTTTGGAAATTTGGGAATGTCATGGAGGAAAAAATTAGTACATCTACCTATCTATCTATCTATCTATCTATCTATCTATCTATCTATCTATCTATCTATCTATCTATCTATCTATCTATCTATCTATCTGTTGCTGTGAGGTCATGAAACGATGCGAGGAGCCACTGATGGAGAAACATCTGAAGAAGGAGGGTGAGATGATCTTGAAATCACGACTCACCAGTAAAACCCTCAAAACGCTGGACAGTTTCTTCTGGATGTCAAAGACCTCCATCCTTTTCACAGGTCCTACATCAGATTTGGATTTTTAAAAAATACTCAGACGGTTTCCGAGAACTTTGAGAGGCGTAATTGGTTTTGCGATGATCATCATCATCATCTCCGCCGGACGGAAGCCGCGGCGGCCGCGGGTCCACCAGACCTCGGGAGGCGAAAGACGTCGGTCGGTCTGAGCCGAGGTTTCTGCCGCACGGCGGCGGAGGGAAAACTACTTTAGGAGGACTTACGGATGACAGAACGGAGCGCTTTGGTCATAAATCTCACGGCAGCCCCTCGAGCTCTTTGAGAAAAGCACTCTCACTTGTTACTTGTTCCTCCGCCTGAAGAAGGAATTCATTTTCTGCCGTATCGCAGAAATCCCCGCTCAGACCGTCTGACGTCTGAGGTCTGGCGGGCCGAAGCCGTCGGGGACGCCGGCCCGCCAGACCTCGGGACGCGTCATGGTGAGATATACCACAGCGACGGCTGGACGGGCGGCGCCGGCAAAGCGTGGCGCCGAAGGAGCGACGCTCGCCGGAAAATCCATGACACGGACAGCGAGGGAAGCCTGAGGAAAAAAGTCTAGGAGACGCAGGAAGGAAGGACGGAGTGAAGTCCAGGTCCGTTGGGACGACTTTTCCTTTTCCACAAACTGGCGCCGTGACCCGGAAACACCTGTCAGGAGACTCACGGGACGGCATGGATGAAGAACCTCCAGGACCAGGACTGGGACCACGGAGGGGCCGGGACATCAACATCTAGACTGGAACTCTCCCTGGCATGGACGAACACACACACACACACACACACACACACACACACACACACACACACACACACACAGACACACACCAAGAAATGGAGAAATGGCTCATTGTGTTTTATTCGTTTTGTTCACTTTTAATTTGAGTGTAAAGGGGCGACGGGCCGTGCGCTCGCGCTCCTGGCCCCCACGCGGGGACGCGCCCTCGCGGGGAGGGACTTCCGCCCACGTGACCGCGTCCGCCGCGTCCGTGGAGGTGAAAGGCACGCGCCCGGGCGGGGCGGAAGTGAGGTGAGGCGCCCGCGGTGACGGCCGCCGCTGCTGCCGCTGCTGCCGCTGCTGCTGCTGCGCGCTGTAAAACTAACGACCGGCGAGCAAAAGTAAGTTTTCTGAAAGAGAAACGCGTCGATGTTGCCGTGTTTGTGCGCGTGTGCGTGCGTCCGTCCGCGTCCCCGCGAGCTGCGAGCAGCCGCGTGCCCGTGAGTCCAACCTGTGGCTGCAGGAGGCGCCCGGAGGCCCCGCAGCTCCGACATGTCAGGAAGCCCTGCTAGTGGAGACACATCTGAGCTTCTCTGGGTTCCATCACCACCAACCTGCTGCTGGCAGAAGCCGCAGCTGGTCGGTGGACCGACTCATGACCGACCCGCCCGCCCGCCCGCCCGCCCGCCCGCCAGCGGGCGAAGGAACCGGCTGGGATCCGTTCGAACCCGTCCCGTCGTTTCATTTCCACGCCGCTTTCACTTCTCTGAACTTGGCGAGCGTCTCTCTGGTCCCGCCGGACTCGGAGTCCAAGCCTCCGCTTGAGAACCAGAGTCGTGGCGTCTCGGACCGCCACCATCGGGGGTTTGATGACCCTCTCAGGACCGATGGCGAAGGAAGGACTTTTGAGTCTTTCCGTTATTCGGAAGAGCCTATCAGATCGTCCCGTGATGATTATGGCGATAATAGTCGTCATTGCGACTGAAAACATGGTTTAAGATTATCTTCATGCACGGCTCCATCTGCATGCAGGGCTTCAAGCAAGGACGCGCCGGATGCCACAAGGTGACGCTTATCGGGCCGGCGGTGGAACCAACCAAGCGAAAAAGCTCATTTTCCATCGACGCTTAAAAAACCCGTCTTTTATTTGTTGAACTTGAAGCTGTGGGTTTTCTCCGGCTTCAGGATGAAGTGACCTATTTTCTTCATATGACCCTTCTTTCCACCTCCCACAGCGTGACAGAGAGGAAACAGAGACACAAACAACATCCAACAAACAGCAACCATGATTAAGAAAAAAACAAGCCAAAAAGCAGAACCCCTCATTGATCCGGTATCGGCGGGTTTGTCGCCCGGCCGGAGCGACCGGTCGGCCGAAGCGGCACACGCCTCGCAGCGACGCCGCGTCCCGCCGTCACAAGCGCACGTTTCAGCCGTCACACATTCAGCCAATCACGAAAGTGTCCCGATCGCTAACGGGGGTCGATTTAGATCGCAGAGAGCTTTTTTTTTTTTCTGGAACTCCGATTTGAACTGTCCTTTTCTTAGACGGGAGGTGACCCGGCGTGTCGGGCTGCACCTTCACAAGAGGAAATGGGGAAAATCACTTTTTGCTTTCCAGGCCTTTTTTTCAACAGTTGTTCTTCAGTAAACCTACGCTAAACAAACATCAAGCCAAGGCCTTTGTTTCAATAAGATGAAGTAAATGATCTGATACTCTGATTCATACACAGATTACTATTACTATTCTGCAACAGTGGGTGTTTCCCCATGATTGTGATGATCCATCCATGTTCTTCATGACTCCCGAGCCCTGCAGCACCCCGTCTTCAACCACTGGCCCCCGAGTTGGATTTTAAAGTAGCGCAGGGCGTGTGATCGTGACCACGCCAACCAAAGCTGGCTTCTCTTCACATTGTTTGGTGAATTTTGCCGTGTGGCATCTGTGGGGTTATTGATGAAATGCTGCTTACACTGATTTGAACACAGAGGAGTAAACCTGTTGTTTATGCAAGTGTTTTGTACTGGAGCCCAGAAGAACCCGAGCTGGGATCGGTCACCGTATGCAGGGGCGTCTCTGGAAATTGGAATTCATTTCAGAAATCCTGTCTAAAAATTCAAAGTGATGGAGTTTTTCTCATGGTTTTGGGAATGAGCTCTGGCTCAGCAGACGTTATGGAAGCGTCCGGTTGCGTTGACGGTCCATCAGGCGGTGTGGCCTGTCGGGGCCGGTGTTCCTCATCGTCCTCTTGAGTCTCTGCAGGCTTCAGGTCGGGTCCAGCACAGAGATACCAAGGCCGTATTTTTGGCAGTATGTACATGTGCCGGGTTCTGCTGGAAAACGAAATTTATATAAATCTTGTCAGCAGAGGGAGGCGTGAATTCCAGATCAAATGAAAATATGCCATCATATGAAAATGGGCTTTTGGATGAGTGAGCGGCGGCTCAGGCTCCTTCTCCTCGGCCCGGGTGAGATGTTTCCGGCTCAGGAGTGGCTTCGCTCAGCGTCCTGGACGCACCCTTGTGCGACGGACCCTGAAGAACCGGTCGGGTTCGTCCCTCGTGAGCCGTCCCCCAAATTCTTGAACGGGCTTTGCGTCGCGGTCCTACCGAGGCCGAGACGTTCCTCCCGCTCCCGGACCCGTTTCAGCGACGGGTGCAAACCCACTAGATTGTGCTTTTACTAGATCATTGAGGTAAAGTGATGTGAAACCGTCGGGTTTGCATCCTGCAGTGGATCTTCCAGCTGCTTCTGCTCCAAGCAGCTGCTATTGGAAGTGACCGACGTCCATCGCTGGTTACATTTCAACCTCCATTTCGTCATCTAATCAAGCCCACGTGGCTCCCGGGCCCTGGAGATTTGGCTCGTCTGCCGTCCGTTGATAGAAATCGCTAGTTTCATGACTGCAAATCCTCAAGTCAGAATACGACACGCCGCTCGGATGTACTCGGCCGATGTCGATTCGTCTATTTATTTATTTTGTTTTAAGCAATTAAATGTGCTCGGATGCAAAAGATGCATAATCCATCTGTTTGAAGAGCCGAGATCCGTCGAGTGACGCAGACAACTTGAGAAGAAAATTCATTCGGGAAATTTTTGCTTTGAAGAATTTATGGCGACCGAGAGGCTTGAAATCTTTTTTTCTGATTCAGTGGCGTCAAAAAATGGCGCGGCATGATTGCTTGCTTTAAAATGAGAGAAACAACTGCCTTTTTATGGCCTGTTGTTTTCTCCGTGGAGAAAGGGGGCGGCGTGGAAATCTGTCGTGGCAACTGCCACAGAATTAATGTGGGCGAAAAAAAACAAAAAATACTAGAGCTGTCTTTGCATGGTAAGATTCCAAGACAGAATATTTCACTTTGAAGACTATTTTAGCTGAAATCTGCAGCGCTGACTATTGATAGTCCTCTGCTGAAGGTTGCATGGATAGAAGAACCGCACGCAACGCAAGGAGAAGGCGGGATCTTTTTTGAAAGGAATCCCGACTTGGAGTATTAAATGGCTTCGCTTGATAAACATATATTTAAAAAACATACACTTTAAAATAATCTCGTCGCGGCGACGGTCAGAGCTTATTGTGGGATGAGCTGTACGGACGGTGAACGGACGTTCGGTTTTGAAACAAACACATTTCACTCCGGCATAGTTGTTGACGCGGCGATGCCTTCATGGTGATGATGTCAGATGGTTGCCGCCGTCTCGGCCCCATCGAGCAGTACATTTGTTTAATCGTCCTCCGTTAGGCCTTTCAATTTGCACCTGAGTGCATCTACTGGAGAAAGAGATGGAACGAGTCAACCAAAGTGCACTTAAGTGAGGAGAAGCGGATGGACGAGGAGGAGAGTCGGCCGTAAAGGCCGAGGTGTTCGCAGAAGTTTCCCGGAGACTCAGGAGGCGGTTGCTGCAGGAGCTGCGTCCTCCGGCAGCGTCGCCTTCAGACGCGCTGCGCTGCAGATCAGCTCGTTCCTGAATCACACTTGCGAGCCAATTCCCTTTGGATGTTGGAGCATCCGGTGTCTCGCATCGCTGATGTTTCTCCCGGCGTTTTTTTCTCTCGCTGTCCCGAGGGGTTTGGGGGCCTTCAGAGAGAAAATTGATGGCACGGCAATTGGTCGCAGCCTTGGTTTATAACTTCCAGCTCCTGTAGCAGCTGCGGTTGACCAAATGACTCGGCGGAGTCATGTTTAGAACATAAACCCGGGTACTTTCTTCCGCTCATTCCCTCTTATTTTTCGTCTTCTATCGTCTCAGGCAGACGTTTCCGTGGTGTTTCAGCCACCGGGCTTGAATGAATGTGCCGCTCGGTCGACTCTGAGGAGCCAGAACTCCACTCGCTGACCCTTCACACCAGTGGACCCGACCTTTTATTGCCACGAACTGGTCAACGCTTGACCAGTTTACCAGGGTGGCGGTACACGTAGATTGTTTGGTTTTATTGCAACTATAATAATAAACGTGAATCCACCGTGTGGATCCACCTTTTCCCCTTCAAAAAGAAACTTTCCGTCTGACGTCTGTTTTTGATTGATCTCGCTCGCTCGCGGGTCGCATTTTTGGCGCTCGAGTGACCGAGATATGACGAGAGATTCCGGTCATTTTTCAAAGTTAAAAGATTTTTCAAAATGAAGATTGTTCAGACTCAGATCATAAATTCAACGGAAATAATTGATTCTTTCTTGTGCGGCCAATCGATCCCGGGGGGTCGGCGACCGCTGCTTTGCACAACTCCGTTCAAAGTCGCTGATGGTTTTTAGTCAGAAACGGAGGTCCGGACTGACCAGGGTTATGAAACCGCTGACGCTCCGGGCTGAAGCGGGTGGAACCGGAGCCTCCGTCTGGTTTTCTGGCGTCCTTAACCATGAGACACCCTCAGCAAGTGGCAGGAGGGTGCGACCGACCCGGACACTCGGATCTGGTCCGGCAAGGGTTAGAGTTCTGCGAAAGAACTGTGAGTTCAGCGGGTTGACTCGCCGATTGTGTTGCCACCATAACGAAGGCCCGGATAAGCTTACGCAAAGAGAGGGATGAATGGGTTTTGCAAATCATCTTCTTGCTCAGAGCCAATCTGAATCAGTGGAAAATTAAATCACAATATAAGATCTGTAGAAGCTGTTTTTCTTTCCTTCTTCCTTCTAATGTCAAACAAGTTGTGAAATCGATACACACTAATGTTTTTGTGTGTGTGTGTGTGTGTGTGTGTGTGCGCGCAGTGAATAACCCCATCCCCTCCAATCTGAAGTCCGAGGCGAAGAAAGCCGCCAAGATCCTGCGAGAATTCACTGAAATTGCCCACCGGAATGGACCGGACAAGCTTATCCCAGGTAAAGCTGGAACACGCCGTGTCGGTCGGTCGTCTTCACGATACCGCAGAGAGACGGAGGCAGTTTGGCCGAAAGCAGAGCTTCTGGAGCGGCTCCTTGGCCGTCGTGCTGTTTGTAATTGGCCGCGGTCAAATGCACATCGGATTGGTCCGTCCGGGAGGGAGATGGTACATTTACATGAACGACGTTCTTGGAAGGAAAAAGCCAGAGTTTGACTTTCTTTGCACAGAACACTGGCAGGAGTGCAGGTTCCTAAACACCTATAAGGCCTCGTCACGTCGGCGCAGAATAATATCCAATGACTTCCCATTTAATATTACCGGAGCCGCTTGATTTAGGGGATCTGATAAAATCAAACTTATACAACTTTTTTATTTTTAGCGGCAAACAGGAGCTGCCAGGGGGGTCAACAACACACTGTTACTAACACAGAAACACACAGCGGTACGAGGCCGTCCACAACGCATCACTCCTAACACACAAACAAAAATCAGAGAATCAGTTGGCAACACGCTGTTGCTAACAAACACCAAAACACAGCAGCGAAAAGGACAAAGAGGCCGACGGCCCGCTGCTATCCACACACACACACACACACACACACACACACACACACACACACACACACACACAAAGCAGGTCAAAAGTTGAGCCCGAAAGCTGGAAACAAATTTATCTTGAGAAATTTGGAGCGGAAGAAAAATGTTGATGCTGCTTTGCATGTCTTCATGTTGTCAGTTCTCAACCGCAGCATGTTTGCTTGTCAAAACACAGGAAGAGCCTAAGCCTCTTTAGATTAAACATCCTGAAAGTATCGGAGACGCCGAATCTGGAACGTCTTCCTTTTCATTTTTACGGGGGAAAAAAAAAAAAAAGACAGATTTCAAAGAAAGCATACGAACGGATGCCGTCGACATTTCAGTTTCCAACGAAACGATTGAGCGAATCCTGTGCCGAGGTGAGAACTGACCGGGCGTGAAACGGTCAGTACGTTTCTGTGCCGAATGAATAACGGGTTGTGCACGTTTGTGTTTGGGCAGCGCACGTGATCGCCAGGGCGGAGGGTCTGGCCATCATCTCGGTGGTGAAGGCCGGCTTCGTGATCACAGCGCGCGGAGGCAGCGGCATCGTCATCGCCAGGCTCGCCGACAGACGTAAGACTTCCCGCCGCTCCGGTCGCCGTTTAACATTTAGATAAATCGAAGTTCAACTTTTAGGTCCTCCGGGGTTTTTAAAATTCTATTTCCACACATTCTCTGGCTTGTATTTGGGTGATTTGAGATTTCGTCCTAATTCTTGCGTGCTTTCTGGTTCCTGTTAACTGCATTTGAGGCATGAAATGCGACACGGTCGAGAGAGTATTTAAAGATTTAAACGAATCTGTCGTCCCGTCTGAATTTTTCAAAAAGATACCGGATCAAATGGCCCGATTTGGCAACCGGAGTGTGTGCTGTAGCCTTCGTGGAAGCAGGAAGCGTTTCTCTGGGACCGGAGAGGGAAATCAAGAATTGCGAAATTTGGACCGCACGTGGTGACTGTACTCGTCTTTCGCTTGAAAAAACACAACCGCTTCGTTTTAGTATAAGATCTCGTTTCTGTGAAAAGCCTGTAAATGTTTTACGCCGCTAGAAAATTTGTAGTATTAATCCCCCGAACAACTTCGACAAATCAATGAAATCATGTGGGCTGAAACATAAGGGGTCTATAAATGAGTGCGGTCGCTTGGGTTACCGGCTGTTGTCGGACCGGGATGGTATGACTAATGTTCTCTAAACATCCCATGTACTCCTGCAGACGCGGTTTTATTTGCATTTATCTAATATTAGTCCTGGTGCGGCGCTGGTGTTTTGAAAGGAGCAATGTGAATGCAGCGCAATTTTTTTTTTTTTTTTTTTTCAAACTCGTCGGTCGACGTTGCCAGTGACTCTGAAGGGCGGCGCCAAATCAACTCCGATTTTATTTATTCAGCGCCGATCACAGCGGCATATTCTCCTGACACTTCACGGAGAGCAGGTCTGGACCGCATTCCTTAGAATGATAAGAAGAAACCCGACATTCCCCCTTGAGCCGGCACTTGAGCGCAATAAAAAACACGACACCGCCATTTACCCGGGCAGAAACCCGGTAAAGATCGGAGCTCCGTGGCGGCAGCCTTCCGTCTCAACCCGATGGAAGCGCAGTATGATAGAGATGGAGAGGTCTGAGGGTGAGGAGGAGGAGGCGCCACCAGGGAACTCTGACCATGAAGAACTGCAGCTCTGACCGTGACGTGCTAATAGCTGAACCGATGCAACGATAACATTAATGGCCAAGATCGAGCCGCGCCCCTGGAAGCTCGTAAAGCGAGAAAGCCCGAGGGCTCGGGAGAGGATACGAGGTGATGGAGAGCAGGAGGAAGTTCAACCGTCCCAAATTCTCCCACACGCTCCCCTTCTTACGTCCCTCCACTGGCTCCCGGTAGCAGCCGGCATCGAGTTCAAGACCCCGGTGAAAAGTACGGCCTCGTCATATCTCCGGGATATGGTCGTTCCCTCCGATCCTCCACCTCCGGGCGACCGTCCACCCCGTCGCTCCGAGCCCCGGCTGCCGATCCGACCGGTCTCGGCTCTCCTCGGTCTCGGCTCCTCGGTGGTGGAACCAACTCCCGGGAAAGGTCAGAACAGCGGCGTCGCTACCCGTCTTCTGCCGTGATCAGACAACGCACCTCTTCACTAAGCACTATAATCGCACTTAGCACCCCTTCCCCAAAAAAGAAAAATGAATGTATGTATGTACACTGCTCCAAAAAATAAAGGGAACACTTAAAAAACACATCCTAGATCTAAATGAATGAAATATTCTTATGAAATACTTTGCTCTTTACACAGTTGAATGTGCTGACAACAAAATCACACAAAAATGATCAATGGAAATCAATCGTATCAACCCATGGAGGTCTGGATTAGGAATCACACTCCAAATTAAAGTGTAAAAACAAACTCCTGGCTGATCCAACTTTGATGTAATGTCCTTAAAACAAGTCCAAATGAATCTGTGTTGCTTCCTGAGTGGACACTATGATTTCACACAAGTGGGATTGACTTGGAGTTACATTGTGTTGTTCAAGTGTTCCCTTTGTTTTTTGGAGCAGTATATATGGCTTGAGATGGCTATTTGGCAGAGTGGTGACTTCTGAATAACGACTACTGCTACTTTGGATTTTCGTTTATCGAGTTGCAATTTTTGTAAGTCGCTTTGGATAAAAGCGTTTGCTAAAAGACTGGAATGTAATGTAATGTAATGAGGGCCGTCCGCGGTGCATGATGGGCCCCTGCAGCAGAGCGGGCCTGTGGCGGCGCCGCTAGCGGCTAGCCTGACCCGGACCGCAAGCTTTCTCCAAAACGAAAGCTTTAAGAAAGCGAGGATGTCCGTCCTCCGGGTTAAGATCGGAAGGTGGTTCCAAAGACGAGGTGCCAGTTACCTGAATGATCTGAGCGGGTGGCAGCTTTCCAAGACTCCTTTGAGATCCGATGGTGCCTGGTCATTACGGGGTTTATCTAATTCTAGGCAGAGAAAAGCCAGTCCTGACAATTGTTTTGTTTTCATCTCCTGACTCGAGGTCTCTATTGTAACACCTTGGCGGCACAAAGCGCTCCACGAAGGCCAGTTTGAGAGTTTAAAAAGCGGTTTTAGAGTTGCAGTGCGAGTTTGGCGTCTGAAGAAGCTGCTCTTGTTTGCTCAGGCTGGTCGGCGCCGTCGGCCATCGGAATCGCAGGTCTGGGAGGAGGCTTTGAAATTGGAGTGGAGGTAAGAGACCGGCTGACGGACTTTGAAAATCTTAGTGTGGACAAAACACACAAACACCGCAGAACACCCTCTGCCAATACAAAATATGGATTTGGAAGGTAAGCTTTGGATGTGGAAAAAGAAAGATAAAATTCATTAGAAAACAGAAAAAAATGGATGAGAATATTCTTACGGTTTATCCTGCACTTGGGGTCCCGGGGGGGTCTGGATCTATCCCGGCCAATCCCAGCGTATCCCCGCTGTCAGAAAAGGGGTTCACCCAGGATCAGACACCTTTCAATCCCATGTAGACAACAACACTCCCTCATCCATGCGGGTGGTTTGGAGTCTCCAGTGACGGGACTGCGGGTCTTTGACCCGCGGGAGGAAACGGGAGAACCCGGAGGAAACCCAGACGTAGGAATCTTCTTGCTCTGAGGCTGAAGTGCCGGCCGCTGTGCCAAAATGGAGTTTGACCTGTAAAATTTTGTTTTGCAAACCTTTCCGAAGCCAAAAAATAATTGGCAAATGCTTCTTTACATTTGTAAAAATCAAATTCTTTCAATGGCGGACAAAGTCCATCAGTCAACCAACTTTCTGCTTTGTTGATATAATTTACCGTCGTCCATCGTGGACCACCTGGCCCCCCTGGACCCCCCTGAACCCCCCTGAGCCCCCTATCCTCCCTGGATACGCATCAGAGCAGCTTCTCCTGCAGACTGTTCCACCTCCGCTGTCCAACACAAAGATACAGCCAATCTTTGCGAACCCGTGCCAGTAAACCCGTACAATAAATCACTCCTGGCTTCCTGCGCTGCTTCACACTGACACTCTGCTCGTTATTGAGTCCTGTATGTTGGTTAATATGGAGAGACTTTTTTAAAAAGATGAGATGAGAACAACTTTATTTAAATAAAATATTGTTTATTATATTTAATCCATTTAAGTATTTATTAATTATATTAATAATACAATTATATCATAATAATATAATATATATTTATTATATTAAATAAATAATATATTAGATAATTTAATAATATATATATGTTTAATAATATATTAACTCTATTAAATAAATCCTCTCCCCCTTTATTATATTATTTAAATAGGTTATACTTTATTTATTTACACTTCAGGGTTTATTTATTTACTTTTTACTTGTATTTTTTAGCTTGTGACTATCTTGTCCCAATCATGGGATCCTTAACATCCATCTCATATTATCTGGTTTTGATTCGTAGCTGTTCGCTTTCCTTTGCGCGGTCGTGTTTAGCCGAGCCACCGAAATAACAAATAGTTATCGGGTGACTCGCCGGCCTTTGTGTCCCTTAGGTGTCGGATCTGGTGATCATCCTGAACCAGCGCAGTGCCATCGAGGCGTTCACCAAAGGAGGGAATTTGACCCTGGGCGGCAACTGCACGGTTGCCGTGGGTCCGATGGGCAGGTGAGAACCTCCTGATCCTGATCGCCCGGATGCTTGGAATGCTTCTGGAACGCCTCTGGAACGAGACCGACCAGCTTGTAAATTGATTCACGAGGATGAAGTTATTTCAGGAAGTCAGACGGAGTGTGTGAGTGTGTGAGTGTGTGTGTCAAGAATGATGGTACCTTCAGGCTCGGGTCCAAGTGAACCCCATCTATCCACTTGCTCTTCTGGAGTCTTCATCAACCCTTTATCCGCTAGAAAATACATTTCTGTGAACAAGTGATGCTCCTTTCATTTTATTTATTTTTTCATTTGTTCAGTTTCTTGAGTTATGCTGAAGTAGCGGAGCAGGTTCGTATCTTCACTTCAGTCTGAAGGAAGAAATGACCTTCCTGAAGTTTACCGATCTTCTGCCAGACCGGCTTCACACGAGAGACGTGGAATTTACGATCCAAAGCTCAGGTTTTTTTTTTTTTTTGTTCTGATTCGTCAATCGGCGGCGAGTCGTTTGGCAAAAAGCGCCGCGTCAGCAGTTCCAAAGACCTCTATTTTTAGCCTCCTTCACCACATACTTCCCTGTCAAGTCACTGGAAATCCTTTCCGGGACCAGTAGCGCTTTTCTTTTCTGTGGTTGTCTCAAGGAAGCGGCCGCATTCTGTCGTTCCAAGAGTTTGCTGTGGGTTTGTGACGTCACAACACAAATAATGGGTGGAGCTGGAAACGAGAAGGAAAGGAAGAAAGGGAAGAGGGAAGGAAAAGAGGCGCTGCTGTTCAGACCGCTTCTCCTTTTTATATTTTTAGTTTCAAACGCTGATATTTTGTCATCATTGAGGAAGGTGGATTCCACATAGTTACACGTTTGTTGCAGGATCGCACAGACGAGGATTCGCATTGAATTGATATTTGAAGGATAAACCCGGCTCGCCTTCCTTCCTTTGGCCTCTTTCGCTATCAGATGCTTTTCCCAAATGATGTCCTGATTCAGGACCTCGGCATCTTTGTGTCCTCGTACCGAAGCTAATGGATGCCCGCGTCGATCTTTCGATGTCCGGGCGTGTCTCAGGCCGTCTCGGGTGATATTTGGGTTGCCGGGGAAAGAACGGCATTGTTGACATTTATCAGTAGATAGTCCAGCAATGTCCCTGTGTGACTCTTAAAACGGTGCAAAATATGTCCATTTCTTCAGGGCTTAAATAGACTTTACGTGTAGCTGTTAAAGTGCAATGGCGGCGCAGGCGCAGGTATCACCTGATGCCGTTCCGTCGACTAATTTATTTTAAAAATGTTCAACGGTGACAATGAGCATGTCCTGCTGTTGCGCTAACCGTTAGTTTGGCGTGGAATATTGACTTTTGCTCTTCCTGCCAAACTAGTGCGATAATATGAAATGGCAAAGAGAAGCCCATCCTTGTTTGGAAGGCGAAGAAAGAAGGCTAACTGCAGACTTCCCAGAAAAAGAAAATGCTGGGACCCGGGATGTTGCCCTGTGGAACACCATCAGAGCTGACTTCCGTCTCATTCCCAGGAATGTGGAGGCAGACGTCGCCCTGCGGAGCCCGGCAGCCATTTTCACCTACTGCCGGTCTCGAGGCCTCTTCGCGGGAATCTCCCTGGAGGGATCCTACCTGATCGAACGCAAAGAAACCAATCGCAAGTGCGTAAAAACGTCCCGAGCCGGCGGGAGCGCCGACCGGCCGTTTGGATTGACTTGAAGAAATACCTTTTTCCCTCGGCCGCAGGTTCTACTCCCGGGACATCCGAGCATCGGGAATCCTCAACGGCGACGTGGCGCCGCCGTCCGAGTGCTACGACCTCTACCACATCCTGGATGCCTACACCGAGGCCTACGTCACCGACTGGACCAGCAAAAATGTGCACGTTAAGGTCGATATCAGTGTTTGTCTTTACTTCATACTGCGCCAGACGGAAAGACTCCTTGATTGATTGATTGGTAGATCGATCTTTTTATTTTCTCAGACTCACAAACCTAATAGGCTCTGTTCTGGTTGGGATATAAGCTGATGGGGTCCGTCGGTGTTTAAAGCCTTTGGGTACAAATGGCATTTCATGTGTTAAACCCAAGTGGTATCTCAAAGACTTGTGCTTTATGAAACCAAGCTAATTATAAAAGTGAAATGTTTTGGTCTGCTTTGGTTCTTCCAGTCGTCGTGTCCTCCGAGCCGCCCTCCTCCTCCGTCCCAGCAGAGGGCGGCGAGTGGCATGCAGCGCCCTCCGCCGTACGCCGGTGAGTTTCAGAAAGCCGTGAAACCCCAGGAAACTCGGGTGGGAAGCGGTAGAGTGCAGCAGCAGCAGCAGCAGCAGCAGCAGCAGCAGCAGCAGCAGCACGGACTCGTTGTAGATTTCCTTGTTTGTTTTACTCCCTCCGTCCGCCAGAAGCCCCCCGAAGGTGGGGCGCCAGAAGGTGTTTGTGAGGCGGCGCCAGAAGCGCCGCCTCACAAACACCAGCTCCAATGAATGTAACCTTTCCCTCCCGACAAAACGCCGGCACAGATCCCGGTCCGGATGCTCTTCAAATGCACCACATGAAGGTTCTGCTGACAGAAAGGCCGGGCGGCTGGAAGCTGGAAGCTGGAAGCTGGAAGCCGCCCGGCCGAGCCGAGAGGCACCAACGCCACCCAACTGTTGTTTCTAAAGGCACATTTCACAGTTGATGTCTACTGGATGTGGAGCGCACCGTCCTTATTGTTGCCACGGTAACCATGGAAACTTAACCCAAATCCTACAAACAACGCTCCAAGTGTGTGTGTGTGTGTGTGTGTGTGTGTGTGTGTGTGTGTGTGTGTGCAGGTGAAGGTAGCGGCGCTTCAGCAGCAGCAGGTCAATACCAATTGTACCCGAGTGTCTCCGTCTATAAATCTGACACCTCCGGTACGTTTGACCTATTTTATCAGTTTGGTTCGTCTTCACGCCTCGGCTTCTTGTCCTTCTTTCTCCGTCCGTCATCCATCTTCTCCTCCTCGCTGCTCTACCTCTCCTCCCTTTTGATTTTCTTCTGACCTTTCCTCCTTCCAGCCTCATTTAACCAGCTCGTCTTCTTTATGTCCTCATTTCTTTTTTCTCTCTTCCTTCCTCCCATGTCTCGTTCTGCTCCACAACCTTCTCTGCTTTTTTGTACCTTCTCCTTCGTCATTTTCCTTTCCTTCACCTCTCCGTCTCCTGCATTCTTTCCTTGCCTCCGTTCTCCTTCTCCTCCTTTTCCTATCTGAACATGATTGGTCTTGTTGCGTTGGAAGAAGTCTTTTTATTTCCCCCCCAGTGTTTTGAGCTGCAGCACCACCTAGCGGTCGCAGCGTGAGCGTTAGATGAAGCTGAGTTGTCGCACCATCAGGAACGTCTCTACCATTTATCCAGATCAATGATAAGAAAGCAGGAAAAAAACAGCAACACATTTTTTTTTTTTTCTTTTAGAATGAGACAATAAGTCCACCATCATCATGTTGCACTTTGTGTTATTACTTGACAAAATTCACCAGGAGTTAAATATCGGCATGTTGGTTGAAGAAACGGGTCCAAGCAGGTTGGAACAGGTGGAGAAAAGTGTCAGGGGTACTAAGAGATAGAAGAACATCAGCCAGAAGGAGAGGAAAGCTGGAGGAGACGGTGGGGAGATGATCTACAAACACTGACAATGATTGAAAGACAGCAGGCAGAGCTGGAGGTCCCAGAGATGAAGATGCTGAGGTTCACTTTGGGAGCGACCAGGATGGAGAAGATCAGGAAGGAGTCCATCAGAGGGACGACACATGGTAGATGTTCTGGAGATGAAGATGGTTGGGTCATAACAGGGAATCTATTGGTAGACAGATGCTGGAATTGGAGGTCTGGAGGAAGAAGAAAGAGAAGATGGATGGAGGTGGTGTGAGAAGATATGAAGGTAGTTGGTGTGAGAGAGGGGGATCCAGAGAACAGGGTGAGATGGAGAAGGTGGATTGACTGTGGAGACCCTGAAGGGGAAAGACCGAAGGAGAAGAAGAAGAAATACCAGCATGTTGAGGAAAATGTGACCTGGATTAATGACAGCATGAAAAAGATCATCTGTTCATAAACACATTCAATTAAAGCTGCAGTTACTTGGGTCACTAGTTCGTTTAGTAACCATCCGGATTGGTTAGTAACCATCCGGATTGGTTAGTAACCATCCCTATTGGTTAGTAACCATCCGGATTGGTTAGTAACCATCCGGATTGGTTAGTAACCATCCGGATTGGTTAGTAACCATCCCGATCGGTTACTAAAAGACCAGTTGTTCTTCCAACCTCGTCATCTGACGCTGTGGTTTGAATAGAATATAAGAGACGTCCTGGTTTGCATTTTATCATTCAACTTTGGAACATTTGATGGAAAGTTGTAAACTTTTGAATTGTAGCTTGAGTGGAGGAGGGGTGACCAGTGTGACATTAATATAATATAAATATATTTGGGTAGTCGTGATTGATTCTTTGCACCAGAGAATGATCGTCAACAAATCCAAAGGGGATGCAAAACATACATGCCCGATAACTAATTATTGGATTTTCAGAAAAACAATACCGATAATTAATAAATGCGGTCGGTTATTTAGTTTTCAATTTGTAAAAAAAAAGCTGTTGTTTGTCTCAACTGATTATCATTAATAACTAAAGTCCATCACCTTTTTTTAACACAAAATTTTTAAAAGTAACTATTTCACAAATGATGTTTTTCATTGACAAGCCAAATTTTCTGCATTTATTTTATTATTATTTTGGCACAAAAAAAAAAGATCAATCATCACATGGGAAAAAAAAAATCCATCATAAAGTGAATACATAACAAAAGCAGGTGCGTTCTGTCTCCAGGCGGCGGCCCGCCAGCTCGAGCCGGCGGCCCGCTGGTCGTCACGGCGACCCATCCCTTCACTGGCCAGCAGCCCGGAGACCTCAGCTTCGGCCCCGGCGACCGGATCACCGTCGTCACCAAGACGGAGTCCCAGTACGACTGGTGGGAGGGACGCCTGCAGGACGGCCGCACCGGCATCTTCCCCGCAAACTTCGTCACCTACTAGCGGACTCTGCCGGCGCCGCCTGGACGCCGCCTGGACGCCGCCTGCAGCATCTTTTCCCCCCTTCGTCCGAAAACGAACGGTGAAAAATATCAAACCGGAGACTACGTTTGGTGAGCAGAAAACCTTCAAAAGATCCGGGCGATCATCTTTATGTTTCGCCGCTTAAGTCGTCCACGTTTAATCCCAAGCGGACCGCAGGCGCGTCACTAACTCCTCGAAACAATCCGATCCACCTTTTGGATCAAAAAAGATGCAGGAAAAATCTTGTCGTTGATTTTTAGCTCCAGAAGGGGGGAGCCGAAGCATCAGTGAGTCACATGGGAGATAAACACCGGCGATCTATCCTTCAATACGAACAGGGATGAAAATCACGGGAGAAGGTGTTTCAATATTTTATCTTGATGACAATCGACTGCTATTTTGTTAATTTTGGAAGGGGTAGAGGGGATGGAGGGGTTTACTTGAAAATAAACACTGTCTTAATATAGTATTTCGCCGACATTTGGTTAAAGAGGGAATTTGTTGTTGTAAAACAGTATTTTTAAGAGGTCATGGTTGTTGTTGTGGAAACTGGATTTGTTCAGATCTTTGGTTAGTCTCTTGGGGATGTTTAACAAGTCCTGTTGCCACAACAACATTTGAAGACGGGTGTTACAAGATGTTATTGTTCAAGCTGGGAATCGTCACCATTTTGGTGAAAGGATGACGCTTTGATTCCAAAAGACCTTTTGCTGTGGGTTCCTGTTTTATAGAAATAATAAATCTACATTTCTGAACAGCAGTGGCACTTTTGTAAACAACCGTTCATACATTAAGTAACGTCAGCTACTTAGCGTCGACAGTCCAGCGCGTAGGAGAGCGTGGAGAAGAGGTGAAGAAACGGGTTCGAGCAGGTTGGAACGGGTGGAGAAAAGTGTCAGGGGTTCGAAGAGATGGAAGAACATCAGCCAGAAGGAGAGGAAAGCTGGAGGAGACACTGGGGAGATGATCCACAAACACTGACGACGACCAATAGACAGGAGGCAGAGCTGGAGGTGGCAGAAATGAAGATGCTGAGGTTCTCTTTGGGAGCGACCAGGATGGAGAGGATCAGGAAGGAGTCCATCAGAAGGACGACACATGCTAGATGTTCTGGACTCAGACTGAGAAGGTTGGGTCATAATAGTACATCTATTGGTGGACGGATGCTGGAAGTGGAGGTCTAGAGGAAGAACAAAGAGAAGATGGATGGATGTGGTGAGAGGAGAGGAGGATCCAGAGAACAGCGTGAGATGGAGAAGGTGGATTCACTGAGGACCCTGAAGGAAGAAGCCCAAAGGAGAAGAAGCAAAAGTGTTCGCGGTAATGCCGACATCGCCGGCTTTAATTTCACATGTTCCTGCTGTGTTACTTTACACGGAGCAAAGCTACCATTGCTTTTAAATCGTTTAAGGTCACAAGTGATTTTTTTTTTTTCGGATAATTTGTAGTAAAAAATTTCAAACCTAGTATTTAAAAGCAACTTTTACTTTTCTGGCGCAGCCTCTGCTCACACAGTAATGGTTCCTCTTTAATCCCAAACAGCTTTGGGTTATTTTCAATAACAAAAACAAGCTAAAAGTCTCCGCCCGACTTAAAACACGCACTCCTCTTCAGCGTCTTGCCAACCACAACTGAGCGGGTGCTTTGGTGGTGAGCGGGACCGAAGGGAATGATGGATGGGTTGAGTGGAAACAACAACACGAGGCTGGAGGAGGTCGGCGTGTTCGATTCCCTGCCGGAGATTTGGACGTCCGCCAGCTTCCTGCAGACAAAACACCAATTAAAATCATTAGCCCCGCAGCCCCGACGTGTGAATCTGGATCTGAACTACGACTGAACCTAAAAGATCCCTCCACTCTTACAAACAAGGAGACGCTTGTGAATTTTGAGCTTTTTTTTTTTTGGCGTGCGTTTTTGAAAACGTCGAGCGGTTTGTTGGCCGTCCCGGCCCCGGTGAGAAGGAAAACTTTACGAAGACGAATTCCGGGTGCGACCGCGCCTTTCGAGCGAAGACGGCGGCAGGTACTTTAGAAAATGAGTGAAAAAGGAGGCGGCTAATAATCCGCTTTTGGCTTCTATCCCCGGTCGTCGCCTCGGCCTCACAGCAGGAAGGACCTTTCTGTGTGGAGTTTGCAAGTTCTTCCCGAGTCTGCGAGGCTTTCCTCCCACCCTCCAAAAACATGCGTGTTTTTATTTGAAAAAAATGGGGAATAATTGCCCCGAACGAGTGAGCGAATGGTTGTTTGTGTATATTTGTGTCCCTGCCATGGACGGGCCACCGGTCCAGGGTGAACCCGGGAGAGGCTCCAGCTTCCCCGGCACCCGGAGGCCGGGATGAGCGGAAGAAGATGGATGGATTCTATGGATCTGACCTCAAGTCATTCGTTTTCAAATCACTCTTAGCTTTACAAAACAGCATCATGTAAGTGAAGCGAATACTTGCCCTCACCGTATGGTCTAGAGGACTCGCATGCCGGACGCCTGCGGCCGCCGCTGCCTCTCGCAGTCCTCCACGGTGTCGGGCAGCGGGACGCCGCCGGTCTCTGGGAGCAGCAGGCAGAGGCCGCAGCCCAGGGCCGGCCCGCTGCTGTACACCGCCATCGCTGCCAGGGAGATGTCGCCGTTGTGGGCGGGAGGCACCAGAGAGTTCAGCAGGCAGCCCACCCGGAAGCTCAGGTTCACCAGCGACATGCAGCGCTGTCTGGAGGGTCAGTCGGGCAGGTTATCGCCCGTGGGCGGAGCTTAATAATGGACGACGGGCGATTGCGGACGCGGTCACCTGACGACGGTGGGGAAGAGCTCGATGCTGTAGAGGGTGGAAATGAATATGGCTGCCAAAATGCAAAGTTTCCCCAGCAGAGCCAGGCTCATCACAAGCACCGGCTGACCTGGACAGACGGTTGGCGCACGGTGAACAGGACCAGGGGTTTGATGACGGACGGATTCAAAAGAGAAAACCCGACATCGGGCTGATTGTCGGAGCCTTTCTATCCACAGCTTGACGCCCCGGAAACGTAAAACGGCGCCCGACGCACGGCAGCTCATTATCATCTGGGCAAAAGCAGTCCGGACCAGATCCTGATCCGGCCCCTGCGGTAACCATCTTCCACTAAATACCAGTTACAGCCAGTTATCCACCAGTCTACCTGCAGTGGAAAGGATCTGTAGGCTTTTAGAGTTTCTCTGGCTCTTTTTAAGGTTAGTTTCCTTATTTTTTGTCTGGCCGATGTGTGTAAAGCTTACATTCCTCGTCTACCGAACGCTATGTTTATACGTCTAGCCTTCCGGGTGGTCTTTCAGGTTACTTTGTGGGCAGCGAAGGAAGCTGCGTGTCACTCACCGTGGCATCTGGACAGGAGGAGCGACAGGAAGCAGGCCGCTCCGCTCAGGAAGAGGGCGAGCATGCTGATTGGCCGGCGTCCCAAGCGAAGCAGCGGGACAAACAAACAGGGCGCTTCTGATAGGCCGGAGAAGAAGTGAGCGGAGTAAACATCCACACTGAACGAGCCGATGTTCATGCAGATGCCAAAGTAGGTCAACGCTGAAACCATGCTGCAGCGTGTCAGAGAGTCAGAGATCCAGAGGTCAAAGATTCTGGGGGTTCAGGGATCCAGATGCAAAAAGATTGTCACAATGCTAGGGTTCCTGGAGCCGAGGATTCACACCGTCAGAAATATAGATTCAAAAATTCAAGGCTCAGGAATCCGTGATTGAATTGAATCCAGTGGTTCTCAGGAGAGCCAAGGACTTCCATAGTGTGTCACCTTCATACTTTGGAATCAGAAACAGTTGCAGTCTCATAAGTGATTGACAGAAAACAAAACAGTCGACTGCACATTAAATCAGAGCAGTTGAGAATTACAAATGTTTTTTGTTGTCGTATTTTTGAGCTTGAAAAACGCATTTTGTTCTCAACTTAGCTTCATTAGCTTAGCTTTAATCAAATGCAAAACTGATTCAGAATTTCCCGACGGCAACAGACTTGTCAGTGAGCTAAAAGCACTGGCGGGGAGCTCAAGTACTTCCAAGTGCTATTTCTAAAGGAGTACATGCTTATCTAACTGGAGAAATGTTATGGCTAAATGATCTGCGTCCTTTTCAAAATATCGTTATCCAAAAAACAATGCAGTCATTTTCTTTCAAACTGGACGCTCTGTGTTTACCTTGTGACTTATTAACTCTTAACTCGGTGTGTGAAAGAGATCGAGGGAAGAAAATAAGAAATCCTCACAATAGAGGTGAAAAACCAACGGTGGTTGTCATTGTTGTTCTATACTGACCTTTACTAAACACCACAAATGTCTTGTTGAATTATTTTTTTCTCAAGAACAAACACTTCAAGTTAATGTTCTCTGAAAGTCATAAATACATATATGTGATGTCATTTCAGGCTGCATAAAGGATGATGGACTTCCCGTCTTTCCATCGCCTGAAATGCGTTTCAGATTTCCGTGTCTGTCAAAGAAACCCTCTCAAACATGGATCCTCAGTACTATCGCAGTTTACTGACATGCTAATCGGCCAGATCTCATCGCTGGTTCCTGCGCAGGCTGCGGTTTGGCCAAAGATCACCTCATGTAATATTAAAACACTAGTTTGTGGTGCATTCATGTGCATCTCACAAACCTGTCACTCATTGACCGCCTCTACAAGCCGCTCCTACTGGAAATCAGATTTGAATTCCCGCTTTCGCTTCAATTTCAAGAAATTTCATTCAAAATCCTGAAAATAATGAATTATAATTCGGTAAAACATGTTCCGATAAGTTTAAACATTTTCCAATTTCATTAAACGGACACTAGCGACCCTGGGATTATTTTGTACGAAATAAATGGAGTGATTTATGACAGAGGTGGGAGAGTGCAGGGGACGAGTGGGACTGTTGTGACATTACAGGGCAAACGGCTTTTCTGCAAGTGCTCCATCTAACCTTTGGTTTGACGGGTTGCCGAGCTCAGTGGAAGAACCACAGACATCAGCCTGGGGAGTGCAGCGCCTCTATGGAAGCGTATCATGATCAGAATACCGAGTAAAATGAATTTAGCCCTGCAAATTGTTATCAAACTGCAATTAGAAAAGTCAAATTTGAAAATGAAAAGGCATTAGCATTTTCAAAATATGGCTGCAAACTTTGCAGTTTCTTCTTGAGGTGGCACATATTATGACCATTAAAAAGAACCGCTGGTCATGTCCCACCCTGAAAAAAGCGACAGAGATGGATGGCGATCCCAAGCGGTGCAGGACAGAGACGTCCCTGGCCGACCTTCTTCTTAGAAGGTTGTTTGGCCACTTGAATAGGTCTCACACTGCTGCCCACCTGCCTCTGGTTAGCATGGCGCTCCCTAACGCTGTCATGCTAATCTTACGGTTACAGAATTGCGGTTAAACGACTTTGGATCATTTCGGGATCGGATGCCTGAGCAGATGATGGAGAGCTTGGCTGAATTCTCTGCCGTTACCAACGACGTCGCCCCCGCTAACCTCATCTCAGCCCCTCAACAAGCCGTTGAGGCGGCGCCTGAAACGTGTTTGTTGCTATATATTCATTATTGCTACGTATTCTGCAGAGGTGGTGGTGGAGGGACTGCAGCCATCCCTGCTGACACCTGGCAAGAGGCGGGATACGCCCTGGACCTGGAGACGCTTCTATTTATTCTCCAGGCCAAAGGGAATGTGTTGCCCGCTGAACAACAGTGGCTCCAACACATGACTTTATTCAAGCCAGAATGGGTTTTTGAAAAGAGAGGGAGGGTCATGCAGCGGTCGAGGGTCTTGGTGTGATTCTGGGGATCGAAGCCTGTCGAACAGAGCATTTTCATGGCCTCAGTTTGGCTTGAGTCTTACAGGTCCTCACAACTGGCTAGATCTGACTATCTAACTAGAAATAAAAGTGATTGTAAGTGGGACTTTAAGTGTGTGAGTCTGGTGGGGCGTCACCCAGTCTTGACTTCTGGGATGGCCGGGAGACGCCCCGTTTCCATTAGTCGCTCGTACTCACTATGCTAACACCTGATCGTGGCTAATCATGTTGTGCTAAATATTATCACACTGAGCTAATTCCTGTTTTTCTCTCTCACTGGAACATATCCAGGACCTCGATACCAGAGAGATGCTACAACTAATACGTCCCGTTGCCAATGATAATGTTTGGTCTCACTGACTTTGGCCTTTCCGACCTCTGCTGCTGCTGCTGAAATGTTTGGAAAGTCGCCTTCAGAAGCCCTTTCTTCTACACCGGGCTTTATCTTATTAACTCAGGTGAGTTTCATTCATGCAGGCTGACAGGCTTGACATTATCATCTCATGGCTAAAAGGTAATCGGGTTGTGGTTAAAGGTTGATCAGCGTATCCACGTGAGCTTGGTTGCTGCAAATGGAATTTGCCATTGTTCACCTCCTGCCTACACATTTTGACCTGAGAGCTGCTAGAAAGACAGATAAACCAGCCCGTGTCCACCGTGTATCTTTCTTCATTGAATCCTTTCCCTCACATATCAACAGAGTGAAACTGCAAGGAGATAGGGAGGGCGTTTGTGTGTGGTTTATCAATAATATTGCACAACAAAGTCTACATATCGGGAAACCCTACAAAAACAACATTTCAAACATGCAGCCTACAGAAATATAGAGATATTTCGTTTTGAATTTCTAGCGTAATGCCAACTTGAAAAAAGCCAAGAGAATTCCCCTAAAATACTACATACCGGTGATCGTCTTCATGATATGACGTTTGTTTTCAAATGACTTTCGATGACAAGTCACTCAGAAACTCACAGACAAAATCAGCATTTGTGTTGCAGCTCGTTCACTAACAAACAACAACGGTAATAGAAAGTATGTTAATCAAAGTGCTGCATGAGAAGACGGGCAAAGGACACGCATTCGTTTGCTCTGTCTGTCCTGTTAGCAAGGGACGTTAAAGGCTTCAAATGAACCTACTGTGTGCTTTTGGACTTTAGCAGGAACTCCGAGAAAACCTATGTGGACACAAGGAGAAGATGGGCCTCTATCAGGGTGGAACTAGGAACCTTCTTACTGTGAGGTGGAGGATCCAACCACTGTGCTGCCAAAGAAACGAAACCCAACACAACAACACCACTCCGGACTCATAAGCAGTGGCAAACAAGTGGTTCTTCAGCTGTTCTTCAACATGGATTAATATCTCCACCTGCTTTAATGGCAAGACAGGCGCGGTCTTCACCATGTTTCTTAGGTGGCCTGATGGGTCCAGCGATGATCAGAAGACAAGAGTGGCTGATACTTTAACAGCAGCTCGGCAGCAACCACGTTCAAGTGTATCCAATCAATCTGGGTTTTAAGGAAGGAACAGCTACAGATCGTCTGCATAGCAGTGAACGTTGATTTGAAATGAGTGTAGAATCTGTCCCACGGGTACCGTGTTTAACCCCGTGGAACCACATAACTCCCAGGGCTCAGAGAGGGTAAAGTTCAACAGAAGACTGTACCGTCTCTAGGACAGCATTAGTGGACCTGAAGTGAGACGCCAAAAAAGTTCCAACAATACGTGACGATAAGCGTCCGAAAAGGTCCAACCGTAGCCGCCTTTACTGTGTGAAAACTCTGCAGTTACTGACTTTGTACATACTGTGGTGAAAATGTTTCCGTTCCGCTGCGAGCCCTTGAAATCCCTCGGTGGCGCAGCAGGCCGGAAGAGCGTGGCCCTCTTCGTTGGTCCGTTTCTCACTAATTCTGTCCATCAAACTGCCGACCAGTGGCCGCAATAGCTTTTTTTAAAATGTGCAGTCCAGAAGAAGTGTCTAGCCAGGGGACGGGCATGGGAGGTCCACCAATCACCGAGCATCTACGTCACATGAGTTCCTACGGTACCGTAAGAAGACCTCGCCTTGGAGTAGGAGCTACGACTGTTCCAGGACCAGAAGCTCTTGGTCCCAACGGGCAAGATAAGATGGAGGATCACTCTGAGTCCACGGCACGCTGCAAAACATTCGCCGCCTTTTCCACTGAACAACGTCTTTTAGATGGGTCACTTTTTTTACAATACACAAAAACAATGCTTATAAAAACACTAATATCGTTCTATCTACCTGGACTATAGCTTATATGAGGCATATTTACTGCTCTTTCACTAAATATGTTTCATGACCACACAAGAAGAGACAAACAAAACACGCCCACACACACACACACACACACACACACACACACACACACACACACACGTTACCTGTTGGAAAACAATAATTCTTATCAGCTGACCTAGCACCAAAGTAAAAGCGCCAGAGAATAACTGTAACGTACAACTTTTAATTGGATCTAATTCTTAGTCACCCTCAAAACTACGACGACTACCACTAATGACAAGAGGAAGAAGAAGAAGGAGAAGAAAGAAAGATATTAATGGAAACACTCTTTCAGTGACTGTTACATTCATTACTTCAGCCTGTCATTCCCTGCTGTTTACACCCCAGGAGGCACAGTGGCCTCAACATTCCTTTCATTACCAGACTCTTTCCCTTCTCTTTCCCTTTCTCTGAGGAAAAGTAGACCAGAACTAAAATAAGCTGAATCTCAAACGTTTAATTATAAGTCATTAAATTAGATTAGACTAGTAACAATTAATCACTATAAAACTGTATCCAGCTCAACTTATTAAAAGCTATTAAAAGGTATGAAATCAACTTTTTTAAGCTACTAACCAGGAAGTAATTTTCGGTACCTGCATGAGGCACAACACATATGTTTGCAGAAACATCGCCAGATAGCACTGATGTCCCAGGAGAAAACCGCCGTGTTTTCTCTCGTATCTAAGAATAACATCTTCCATGACGGAGTCTGATTTCCAGTGATTCCAATCCCAATCAAATTCAATTTAATTTCAAGAATCACTCTAATGTGATGACACTAGAGACATTTACAGCCATATCTGGCCAATCAGTGACTGCCACGTTCAAACGGCGAAGAAGTCTTTCCATTAGCATCTACCTCCAACCGTGTTGTAGGACCGGATCTGGTCTGAGGACTGGCCAAAAGCCACCGGGAACAAAAATGCTCCCAGAAATGCCCGGAGTGGCATTTATCACTTCCAGTATCATGGCAACACAAGATGCCTGTTGAACAATCAAGAAGTTTGAGTAGCTCTAAAAGATGAATGAAACCCCACTCTGAGGTTTCACTGGGTGGGAATGTCATTTCTAGACCTCTAACAGCACTTAGTATCAACACGTAGACCGTTATGTTTGCCAAATGTGAACAACATGTCCCAGTCTCCATTACTCTGGCCGCTCGCTCTATCGTTCCTTCCCTTTCTGCTTGGTGGTGCTTAGCCGGTTCCTCTAAACTTGGCTAATTTAAGACAAACAAATTGTGTCCACGTCGGCATTTGGCTGTTGTTAGTGTTTTCTAATAATCCGGTGTGGATCAGACAAAAACATCCCAATAAGTCTTGGAGATTTGGTCCACTTGTGGCCCCACTCAGTATCTGTCCGTGCCACAAGTGACAGAATACCAATTATTCACATTCTGTATCCTGTATCCTTTTTCACTGTCACGTCTACTCACGTCAGCGTACATCACATTGACTGTAGAGATTTGTTGTTGAGGTCTCAGAAAATAGGATCCAGTGATGACGGTGTCAGACTGGGATTGATAAGAACACCGACCACATAACTAAGGTCTTCTTGATTCAACCTTTTCTAGAATTCCGAAAAAGGTAAGACCGCAAATACTCATAGAACAGCATAATTGTGCAGATATTAGAGAACAAATGAGAAAAGATCACACTTCTGAGGTATCAGCTGAATTAAAAATATCAGAGTTGTTCTGAAAAAATGACAGTGTTGTGAGTTCATGGATTTTAGACTCTCTATTCTGTCTTTACAAATTACAACTTAACTGTAGAAATATTAGCATTTAATCCTCAATAAATGCACGTTTTGTTCCATGTAGTCATTTTTGGTAAGTGGTATTGCTTGTTTTGGACTTTTATCAATCACTCTTAAACATTTTGCTTTCGTGGCTGAGGATGTCCTACCTTATGTAACTCATAATTGCCAGGCGCAGCAGGACGATGGGATGTCTAAGGTGGGATAAGTCTAAGGGGTTGTTTCCTGGAGGCGGCTCTTCCCTCTGAGCCTCCGTGGCCTTTTGTAGGTCGGACCAGGGGGAGTCCAGCAGCTACCAACATGCACACAGAGGAACGGGATCACAAACATACACGTTCTACGTATAACTCTCTACGTATTACAATCAGGCAAAGCTACCAGGTCCAGACACTGCTTGTCAGCCAGGCTGTTGTTGCAGTAATGTTCCAGGACCTCCGTCCTCCTCATCAGCATCAGCCAGCGAGGAGACTCTGGGATTGATCTGGGGAAACCATGAAACGTACCAACGTACTGATTCATTTAAAGGCTGTTTGTGAGTGTGCGGCTCTTTTGACGTACAGGAAAAGAGGCAAGCAGATGAGCTGTGGCAGGCCGAGTGTCAGGTGTAGCTGCCACCAGGTGGGGCTGAGCCAGGCCAGCAGGGCGCCGCCCATCATCCCCAAACTGAAGCAGAATGGCAGGAAGGCCGGCGGCCAGAGGCGGGAAGCAGGCAGCGTCCACTCCACCGCTACGACACACATTTTTAAAGGTAGATCACAACAAACATATGCCATCGGGTCGAGACAACGTTAACAGCAGGCCAACATACACCGTGAACGACAGGCCGGCCAAGACTGTTTGTGTCGGCTTGTAAACACCTCAGGTCGGGTAAGAACATACACATTGTTGTTGAAGAATCTCCTGAACCCGCTGCTGATTCTCAACAAATCAGAGCAATGAACACACTTTGGGTTGGTTTGTTAATCCATGTATAAAAAAAACAAACACTTTTCATTCCCAAACAGACATTTGGGTTTCAAAAGTTCAAATTAAAAGGGTTCTTTGTGATTCGTGAACTCGAATCGTTGACTTGAATTCCAAACATCCATTCTTACCGAGACTGAAGGAGCAGATGTGGATGCAGCAGCAACAGATGCCGGTCATGCAGCGCACGGCGAGGAAGAGCAGGGGCTGAGGAAGAATGGCGGGCAGCAGGCCACACAGGGCGTGCACACAAACGCACACAAGCAGGACCGGACGCTTCCCGTACCTGCGCGCACACCAACATGAATAAGCAGCCGCAGAAACTAAACCGAACTGAAATTCGAAAGTATGGCGACGGCGCGGGTAGCCACGTGGCACGCCGTACCGGTCCGACAGAGCTCCGCCAGCCAAGGAGCCCAGAAGGAGACCCAGGGTGAAGACCATCTGACTGTACGACAACCAGCCGGTCCAGCCACACACTGACTGACACACACAGGGACACATGTCAATCACCCCGGCCAGGTGTTTCATTGAAATGAAGAGAGAAATACAGCAGTAGCTTTTGTGTTTTGGATCGGAATCACAGACCACTTTTGAAGACTCTCATCGCTGAAGTTAAAAACTCGGATTTGATAAAAATGCGAAAATTCCAAGCAAACTGTCGTAGTCCTTGGTTTTCATCTACATCCTCACAGATTTATATATGTTTTGTCATGTATTAACAGTTTTGAAAAGTCTACTCCAAAATCCATTCTGGTGACAAGCTACGACACGACCAGACAACAAATGGAGCGCACAGTAAAACGGCACAAATACTTTGAAACTGTGATCAAACTGAGACTCTGAAAAAAAAAAAAAAAAATTTTAAAATGCAGGTCGAGATGAAGATTATGAAAGAGTTGCCCTGTTTAGTATGCTAATCGGCTAAACTAAATTCCAAGGTAGGACGATAGCGACAAAATGTCGTTTAAAGTTTAGACAAAATGGGTTAATATTAACAACGCGGTGTCTCATTAACACACTTTGTTATATCATTTCCCGTCATTCCGCCCCACAAGTACGGCTGCACCTGCTGTCAACACCGCGAATTAATGGGGAAACAACAACAACAACAACAACAACAACAACAACAACAACAACAACAACAACAAACAGACAATCACTCACGTCCCGCTTCCGGGTTAATGGCGCCCAATTATCCTCACGCTCTGATTGGTTCCCGCACGACGGCTCCGCGCGAGACGCCGTGCGGTTGTCATGGCGACAATCCGCCTCGGCGACAGCTGCGGCGAAAAGGTCGAGGAAGAAAAGGACGGCGGTGAAGAAGAAGAGCAGCCCGAGGCGCCAGTACACTGCCAGCTGCAGCGGAGACATGGCGGCGGATCCTCGCCGGGAGAGTGAACTTTCATCCGGACGCTCCCTCCCCGCCCCCGCGGCGCGGGCGGAGCTCACGCCGAGGAGACGCGCTCCGTGCACGGCGTGTGTCGACGGGCGACCACCCGCAGAGCTGCTCGCTTACGTTACATTACATTACATTACATTACATTACATTACATTACATGGCATTTGGCAGACGCTTTTATCCAAAGCGACTTACAATAGAGGACATAGGGGCTGCAAATTCATATTTCATCCTTCATTATATTCCTTATTCTTCCTCCTTTCTACTATTATCTATTACTGTTATGTTGTTTTTTACTTGAAACTCTGGCACTCATCTCATCTCATCTCATCTCATCTCATCTCATCTCAAATACACTTGCAAATACACGATGCACAGGAAATATACAGAACAGTAAGCTTGAGTTAGTAAGTTTTTTGTTTGTTTGTTTGTTTTTTTGACAAAGACATACACAAACATACACACACACACACACACACTGCATAGCCTTACTTGGTGCCTAACCTGATCTGGGGCATCAGCGCTTGTTTGCTTTGTGCACGAAATTTAGATCAACGCCATCCACCTGTTTATATGTTTAGCTTCCTGCTAAACTTACACCATTCATTCTTGTTGTTTTTTTATATGCACAAAATATTGCAGAGAGTCACACATGTTGGGGTTTAGTTGATGCTTGTGTTCTGTGTGAGTTTAGCGTTTGCAGGATGTGGGTTTAGCTGGAACTGAGGAGAGCCCTGAGTTGTATTAAGAATAAGAATAAGAACAACTTTATTTATCGCAAAGGAAATTGTTGTGCCAGAGTTTCAAGCAAAAACATAACAGTAATAGATAAGAGTAGGAAGGAGGGAGAATAAGAAATACAATGAAATATAAATTGTCTTAACTGTTAACTACAAAGATTTGAAGATTTATTATTCACATTATTATTGCAGCCTTGCAGCCAGTTATTGCAGGCTTGTGTGGCGCGAAGGTGCCCAACTACAGCTTCTGCTCATGAAATAGACGTTTTACCTTTTTACCAAGAGTTTCCAGGACATATGGTGTGAGATGCTGAGGTTCTCTTTGGGAGCGACCAGGATGGAGAGGATCAGGAATGAGTCCATCGGAGGGACGACACATGCTAGATGTTCTGGACTTAGACTAATGGTTGGGTCATGGACTGAGGAAGGAGAGTAAAGATATCGGTAGACGGATGCTGGAATTGGAGGTCTAGAGGAAGAACAAAGAGAAGATGGATGGACGTGGTGACAGAAGATATGAAGGTAGTTGGTGTGAGAGAGGAGGATCCAGAGAATAGGGTGAGATGGAGAAGGTGGATTCACTGTGGAGACCCTGAAGGGAAAAGACCAACGGAGAAGAAGATGTATATGAAATATGACATATTCTCCATTCCTACACCTCTGATAAATCCTTGCCTTTTACTTCTTTTTAAATGGTTTCATGTTCGTACATTACTTATCCCCACATTCTAACTGCTCCATGGGCGAGAGGTGTCAAAAATAAGAATTAATATATATATATATTATCGTTCTTAATATTAGTATAGTAAAATGTCAAATGGGAAATGTTCCTCTCAAATACGAACATTTGTAGAATCATCAAAAAAGGGAAAAAGGGGTTGTATGTGTTTTTTTGGAGCTTGAATGATCAGCTTAGCATGGGGGATGATGTCATCATTCATTCATTCATTGTCAGTCCATTACTCCTGCACAGATAGATAGATAGATAGATAGATAGATAGATAGATAGATAGATAGATAGATAGATAGATAGATAGATAGATAGATAGATAGATAGATAGATAGATAGATAGATAGATAGATAGATAGATAGATAGATAGATAGATAGATAGATTGATTGATTATATTGAAGTATACTAGATTTGGCTATTTTATATGGGTTGTTTTAAATGATTAAGTGGGTAAAAGGACTCCAAATGAGAAAGTGAAACCTTTGAAAGTATTAAATGTTTGGACGGACATGTTGCCACCGAGTCCTGTAGTTGCGGCTTGTCACCAGCAGGGGGCGCTGTAAGCCTGTTTAACTGTTTAACTCTGCACGTCCATAACTCTTAAATATAATAATTCTGCACTGGATGTGAGTGAAAAGAAATGTTATCCGTCTTGGACTTCAAATATTAATTTCCTTTTGTGAAATTTCGATTCCCCTCCATTCATTGCTCACTTCTCTCCAAAAGAATTTGGAAATAAAAGGAGAAGTTGTAGAGTTCTACTTTGATTCATTGATTCGTTTTGTGCAGACCCTTCAGGAAATACACTTTTGCGTCGAGATATCTCTTTTAAATCTCCTCCTTAGAATCGGAAACACAAATGCACATTTTGTCAGTGACTTGAAACGGTTTTGAGTGAAATTCCCCGAACCACATGAATCAACCTGGATGTTAAAAGTTTCTCGGGATTAGAATTGTTTCAGTCAGACTTAATGTTTCTGAAAGGCTCCTTTGGGATCCGCAACTTCAGCTTTCATGTGTGGTTTCCTCAAAAGTCCAGGCCATACGGAGGCAGCTGCTGCATCATCTCGCTGAGGTTTGATGTCTACAGAGCTGCATCTTAGCGTTTTCTCTTTAATTATTCATCTTGAAAAAGAGTCAACCTTTTGGGGAGGATTTCTGCATTCCTCCCCACGGGCTGTTCATTTCCAGATTGCTTAGGTTGATTTCTTTTTTGCTTCAAATTTTCTCAAAAATATGTGTTTACTGTATGTCTTGAACGGTTTGATGAAGTGACCAATGACATGACGATGAATTTTATTATTATTATTATTATTATTATTATAGTGAGTTCGTCTCCAAGTTTCCGCTCATGTTCCCGTTAAAAGACAAGTTCAGGTGATTAATGCTAATTTATGCTTCATACCCAGCAAAGGTCACATGCGCCCCTCCGCCCCCCAAAAAAGGGAACTGTCCCAAGGCGTGACTCGAAAGCATATTTGCATCATTTGTCATTCTTGCGGGGACATTAACTGACCCACATCTGGCTCCCGTGTCCAGGGAGGCAGCGGTCAGGAGAAATCCCCTGCTGCTGTTGTTACCACTGTGCAGCATCTGGAAAATCTATCTGGCTGTAATTGGGGGCAAAATTGCAGAGAGCAAATAAGAACAAGCAGGAAAAACAGGAATTGACTTTCAGCTTCAAGCGCTCACCTAAACCAATTCTTTTGGTACGGTCGGGGCTTTTGATTTCTTCTTTTTAAGAGTTTTGTTCCGATAAAAAATACTAAAGCCATTCCTCCGATCGGACAAGCGAACTTGTTTTATCAATCAATCGATTACTTTATAATAAATGACTTGAAAAGTACAAGAAGTCAATGAACTGTTGTTTCAATCATGATGATAATCCTACATAATGTCATGATTATATCATCGTTATTATTAACAATGTCATTATTGAACCATGGGGGTTGATTTGGTCATTTTATTGGTTTATTATAATGGTTTCTTTTTGTTTTTGTCTTTTTGGTTGTGTATTCTCACCCTTGCTGTTTTTTTTTCCTCTCATTCTGTTGTCTGTCCTTATCCTTCTGTCTTTTAGATGTCTTCGTATGTATTTTTACATTTACATGTATTTATCTTTATGTATTTATCTTTATCATTTTTCCCTCCCATTCTCTTGTCTGTCCTTATCATTACATTACATTACATTGCATTTGGCAGACGCTTTTATCCAAAGCGACTTACAATAGATATCAATAGATATCTATACAATAGATATTACAATACTTATCCTTCTGTCTTTTAAATGTCTTTGTCTTTATCTTTGCACCCATATTTATCGATAATGTAACGGTTGAAAGAATATCAACCAAGTCTTGTCTCGTATCTCCCTGGTGACCTCCGGCATCTTCCAGTCCACCTCATCACCAGGAAGGACCAGAGCATTTTATTTTTAAGATAAGATAAGATAAGATAAGATAAGATAAGATAAGATAAGATAAGATAAGATAAGATAAGAACAACTTTATTTATCCCGAAGGAAATTGTTGTGCCAGAGTTTCAAGCAAAAACATAACAATAATAGATAATAGTAGGAAGGAGGGAGAATAAGAAATACAATAAAATATAAAGTGTCAAAGTTAAGGCTATCAAGTGTTTTAAGGTCTTAAGTACAAAGATTTGAAGATTCCCTGCAGCTGAAGGAAGAGGAATTAAAAAGTCTGATAGCCTCAGGTAGGAAAGACCTCCTGTGGCGTTTAGTGGAGCTCCTTGGTGGAATCAGTCTATGACTGAAGATAAGATAAGATAAGATAAGATAAGATAAGATAAGATAAGATAAGATAAGATAAGCTGAGATGAACTTTATTTTTATTTTTTAATTCCTCTGTCACAGCAGCGTATCAGTTCCAACGTCCACTAAAAGGAACAAAAAAAAAAAAAGAACTGAACGTCAACAGACGGTCGCGTTGCTGTGAGCGCGTCCTGACGTGTCCGCGTCCCCGCCGACTGACTGAAGCCCGGTCGGTGAGGGGGGTCCCCGTCCCGACAGGATGTCCCCCGCCCACCGCTCCGGGGCGGCGGGCGCGTAAAGTCCCGCGGCGGCGGGTCGCCCCGGGACTCTGCGATGGAGGCTCGGAGCCGCGCTGCCGCTGCGGAGCTGCTCGGCGTGGCGCTGGCGGGCGGCGGCTGGCTGTGCGCGCTGGCCGCCACCGTCATGTCCAGCTGGCTGACGCTGTCCTCGGACCTGCTGCCCACGGAGAGCTTCGGCCTCGGCCTGTGGGAGGCGTGCGTGGCGCAGGAGCACGGCGCGCTGCTGTGCCGCCCCCACGACGGCATGCTGGCGCTGCCGCCGCACCTGCAGCTGTCCCGCGGCCTGATGTGCGCGGCGCTCGCCGCCGGGCTGCTCGCCCTGCTGCTCGCCGTGCCCGGGATGCGGGCGGTGAACGGCTGCGACCGGGAGCCGCGCTCCAAGCGTGCGCTGAGGAGCGGCGGCGGCGCGCTCAGCCTGGCCGCCGGCCTGCTGGCGCTCGTCCCCGCGTCGTGCTTCGCCCGCTTCGCGGTGCTGCGCTTCTTCGACGACACCGTGCCGGAGGTGATGCCGCGCTGGGAGCTCGGAGACGCGCTGTTCTGCGGCTGGGCCGCCGGGGCGCTGCACCTGGCCGGGGGAGCGCTGCTGCTCGCCACCGCGCTCCGACCGCAAGCCGCGGCAGGCACCGGGACCCGCACCGGCCCCCGCACCGGGACCCGCACCGGCATCGGGAGCAGGACCGAGTACGTCTGACGCTCCCGGGTGCCTTTCGCGGCGACGGGCGGGATCCACGGAAACTCCTCCGACTTTCATTATAAGGCTTAGAATAAACGGTCCTGGAACCGAGACCCGCACATCTTCGGACCTCCGACCGGGTTGCCTCATCGTCACCCGCGAAACACACGCACGTCGAGACGCCACGGAAGGACGGAGCGGCTGGAGTCAGAGAGCGCGGTTCCCTTCGAGGTCAGACTTCTGCTTTCAAACTCTCACTTTCCTTTGGATTTCCGAGCAAACCGCCGTGCAAAGGTTGATTTACCCAAAGAAATTCTCAATGACTTTATACCAAACAATCTCTTCTTTTAAGCCAAACGTATCCCGAATGATATGTCATTAAAACACATTTATCATTATTATTATTGTTGTTATTATTATTATTTCACCGTGTGAAATGCATATGTCAAACATTAAGCTTTTTTAATGTGAATCTCGATCGTTACTTAATGGGGCGAAAGACAAAAGACTCCACCTGATTGCCAGAAAACCTCATGTTTTTTTGAAGAACATCATCCGTGTTCCGAGACACGGACTGTAACACGCGGAGGTTCATGAAATGTGTTTTGCCCGCGCGAACGTCACCACGTGTAAATAAAGGATATTGATTTTCGCCACAGACTGTGTGATTGTGTTTCCTGCACTCTAATGAGGACGGCCTTTCATTATACAGTGTGTGTGTGTGTGTGTGTGTGTGTGTGTGTGTGTGTGTGTGAGCGTTCAATCACTCAGCCTGTGGGCCGTCTCCCTTTGTGCCGTTCGATTAAGAACGATTAAGAAGCGGCCAAATTTTCTCCGTTAGGAGGTAAAGGGTAAAGGAGGCTTGCAGCCGATACGTGATGGAGCCCTGGAGCTGCGGAGGACGGCGTGTCGATGGCGGCCCGTCGATCCTCTCTGTGGAGGACGCTGAAGATCCCGAAGACCTCTACATGGTTGTTGTTACGATAACACGTAGGCTGCGTGTCCTGATTTATTGTGAAATGTGGAAGATGCTGGAGAAGCTTCCCGTCGTGGCCGAGGGAACGAGCGGGGCCGCCGACGCTCCGGCTCAAATGTTGTTGACAGGAAGAACGTTTGTGAAGGAAGGACGCCGATCGGGGAAGTCGACGGCTCGGGCGACTTATTATTATCCGTCTGATTCAGATGATTGGATCAACGCCGCGTGGAGAACCGGAGAGACTGAACGCAGACGGAAAATGGCCGTCGGCCCAGAACCAGAACATCTTGAAGGCCCCTAAGCCAATCTACGCTCTCCTGGACGTTATGCACACAAGATGCTCCATCCATCCATCCATCCATCCATCCATCCATCCATCCATCCATCCATCCATCCATCTTTCAAAACATCCATCAATCCATCCATCCATCAACCAATCAAAAAATTCATCAATCAATTCAAAATTGCATCCCTCCCTCCCTCCCTCCCTCCATCCATCCATCCATCCATCCATCCATCCATCCATCCATCCATCCATCCATCCATCCATCTACACCAGAGCATCAGAGCTCTCTGAGGTCGTTTCTACGGCAACGATCGTGTTTCTATCAACAGACATTGGGTGGGACTGAGAAGAGAGGAAGTCTACAGGATCACACGCACACACACACACACACACACACACACACACACACACACACACACACACACCCGTCAACTCAAGTCTTTCCATGTGTTGCAGCTGATGTTCTGAGGTGTTCCTCCTCCTCCTCCCAGGCTGCTCCTCCTGCAGGAGCCGGTCCAGGAGGGGCTTCTTCTGCTTTCCTTTCTCTTCTTAAGATGGCGCTGGAAGACGTCAGCCTGTCGCAGCAGCTCACGGCTCACAGCTCACTCTGTAACACACACGTTTCCCCTCGGGATCCATAAAGGATTCCTTCATTCGTTCATTCATTCAGGATTTGAGGTTCTGTAGATGTTTCGTGGCTCTCAGATGTTTGATGTTCGGTCGAGACTCTGGATCTCAGGATCCGGTTCAAGCCGGCTGATCTTCAGCTGATGTTCAGCTGATGTTCAGCTTCTCCGTGGGTTTGTGTGCAGAAATGGCCGAAGTTCCATCCGGACATTGAGGTGATTGGTTCGCGTGATGTTCGGGAGCTCCTCTGCTCACGTTCTGCTGACATCAAACCACTTCTGAGCTTCACCCGGCGAAGTGAAGGACCAGATATGAGGAGATGCCCGGCTTCTGCTCGGCTGGCAAAACGAACAAGTCGAGGGACGGTGAGAAACATGGAGGACGTTTGAACTGATAGCTTTTGATGGCAGAAGATGGAAAGCAGAAGATGACGGCCGTAATGGAGGCCAGGTGTCCACCGGGCCAGAGCTTTGCTTCTGGTGGAAAAACCCAGGGTCCACAAACTGCACCGGGAACAACGAAGCCGCCATTTACGCGCATTATCCACGGCAGTCAGCGGTCATATCTTCTGGTTCGGCTGACGGATGGCGCCCTGTCATGTGGGTCCAAACATCTGGGCGAGCGCACGGGCCGCCCCGAGTCCAGGAGGCCAGAGTCACTCAAAGTTCAGCGGCTGCAGGACCAAGAGGGAACATCAGGGTCCTGCACTCGACCCGGGGTTACATTTCCAACGGGAACATCCGGGTCATGATCGGGTGAAGATCGCCTGACACGAGGAGATGTTTGGGAAGCGTTCGGGTTTCACTGGAAGGCGCCTTCAGCTCCAAGACGCCTTCAAGCCGGGAACCCTCCGTCCCCACGGGAGGGTCCGGGTCGGGTCCATGTTCGGGTCCGGTCCGGTTCACGGCCATGTGGAGATGTTCTTCTGACGGCAAGCGACGCTCAGGTGGCGTCCAGGTGGCGTCCAGGTGGCGTCCAGGTGACGCCCCGCGACGTCCTCGAGATGTTTATTGAAGTGCGTGCGCGCCCCGATGACCTCGCGCTCCTCGTTGATGACCTCACGGCTATGAGGCTCATGTACTTTGCCTCCTTGTTGTGGCTCAGAGCAGCTTTGTTTTGTGACAATGCTGTCATTATGGCCGCCGCCGCCGCCGCCGCCGCCGCCCTCCACATCAGCGGGCCGAGCAGCGACGCCGGCCCGGTCACAGGACTTCCTGTCGGACGAGTCGCGGGCCTGCACCGGTCCGTCCAGGAAGTCCAAAGAAGCACAATCAACAAACACAGAGACGTTTGCAAGAACTGACCAAAAGGTCGAGAACATTTTCACGTTGACACGGGAAGATTTCCATCAGGAACGCACTTTCCTCATATTTTATCACAGCGTCTGATCAGAACCTGCATCCCAGGTATTTAAAACAAGGACTGAAAATATTGCATTTACAATTTATAATTGTTCTCTCTTCTAATATGACTTGTCTTTCTTTTAAACTGATCATGTCTTTATTTTCAGAAAATACCATCTCAAATATGATTATATATTTGATAGTTAAAATATACCATATAAAATACAAATATATCATTCATCCTATAAATATACTGTATAGAATACAAGTATATAATATAATATAATATAATATAATATAATATAATATGTTTATACACCTAGAAAAAGGACATTCTGTTATCTTTGTAGAACTTGTCAAATAAAATAGTTTGTAAGGTTTGATAATGCAGAGGAATGTGCTGGATTTCATTCCAGGCATCTCCATATGAAGTCTTACAGACAATTTAATATTTACATTTTCTTTTTCCCATTTTCAGAGTTTTGGTTTTGTTGCTAATTTTGCACTGAAAGTCTTGCTGGTGAATTATCTTGTCGACTATATTGGAATATTTATGTTATTTTTAGAAATTGTGAGAATGTACTGTGGAACACTTATTAAAAACCACGTTTGACAGATTTACATAAAATTCTCCCAAACCATCATGAATAAACTGAAAGTGTATCAGAAAAAGGTACCAGTTAGATTCTAATAAAATGTCTGCTCACTTTCAGGTCCAGCTGCTACTAATAAAATGGAATTTTTGTTGAAATGAATTGGATCAATTTTTGTTGTTTTTTTTTTGCAAACAGGGTTTATTGCAACCATCTTTAGATATTCTTTAATTTTCAGTCAGTTTCTGTGTGTGTGTGTGTGTGTGTGTGTGTATGTGTGTTCATCAAATCATAAAAGCAAATAATTATATGTATATAAAACTAACCAATAATAAAAATAAAGAAATTGTACCTCATGTTGTATTTGTCCCTTGAATTGTCACGGTTTAAGTAAATAACCATTTTTGCCGTGCATTTGTAGGCGTTTTGCAATGTTTTTCTTGTAACTCATCAGGAGAGTGGAAACCCTCCTCCCCACTCCCACGGCCTCAGGAACAGGACGGCAGAATCAGACTCCCTCTGCCTCCGGACCTCCGTTCTTTGAGGTCGGCGTCCAATTAGATTTCTGGTGCCGAAGCGAGAGGCCGCTCCTTATCAGGCACCGTATCTGAGGTCCTCGCAGGGAGAAGCAGAGTCAAGCTCCAGATATCCTGTTTCTCCTGAAGTCGATGCCGGTGCTGATGGCGACACGCATGATGATGATGATGATGATGATGATGATGATTGCGGCGGTGGTGATGACGCTCTCCAAGCCTAAGACGTGACCTCGCTGCCGGTCTTCAGCGCGGTGCCAGTCCCTGTTTGGCGCGATGATGAGAGGCGGCGTGGAACAATGCGAGCTGCCCGGCCGCTTCCTGTCTGCTACCCGGCAGCGGCGCTCCATTGTCCCGCCGAGGAAGAGAGCAATTAAGCGGAGGCGTCCAGCTGGGATGTCCTGCTGCGACGTGCTTTCATGTCCCTGCAGGTTCCTCCCACTGTTTGTCCATCTCTGATTTTCACAGCAGCCGCCGCCGCTTCAATAATGACCCGAGACATTGATCCACCTGGAAACGTCTTTCTGTTTTACACCCTCATCTGCCAAATGTTTGTGAACACTCCATTTTCATTCCGCAGTGATTTTCCACGGTTTCTCCACGGCAAAACCGGGGGAAAATCTACCGGAAAAGGCTCCAGAAATGCGAGAATCTCGACATCGACCGTCGATTGAAGTAAAAACCAGTTGCGAAAGAAGATGTTTTGCTCGATGTTTCGACGGCGAGAAGATGACGGACAGGGAGGAAGAATCAGGTTAAGCTTTGTCATGACAAACTTACAATTGTCTGCTAGTTGCGGTGGATGTTTAACAACCTTTCAAAACTGTTGTCATGATTGGTACAATTCTTGTTTTTTCGTTTTCGTTTGTTTTTTGTTTTTTTTTTAGTTGCGTGTCAGTTACTTACTGCATCCGGGGAAATAAAGGGAAAAAGCACCAGGACTAGACCAGAAAAATGAATGTTCATAAAATGTTCTAGAGGAAAGCGCAATTTGCAAAATATTATCAGAACATGAGGGATTTTATTTTTCCTATCATTTATAGAATTCTTCAGGTTGACTCTTTTCCGTGATGATCTGGAAAAGTCTTGCTGTGTTGTTTTCTTTCCAAAACAGCGTGTTTGCCTCTCATGAAAGTGATGGGACGTGGAAAGTGACTCCAGGAGACGGACGCCACCGCCCGGACCCGGGAGGACCAGAATGAGCCAAAATGTGATTTTTAAACACGTACGGTCGGAACGCGAGCGGGAAACCGATAAAGGTGTCGCGTCAAAGTGAATGAAATATTTGCGAAGTTAATGAGAAAAGGGTATTTCTGCGAGAGCGAAATACACCAAGGTGGAAACAATGAAGGCCGAGTGAGTCACGAGATCCAGTTTCATGTTATTCAACTCGCAGGAGGAAGGAAAGAAAGTCTCGCCCTCAAGATCAACAGGGACAAACAGCTTTCAGCCGCTCGGCTTTCTGCCGTCGGACATTATCCGATGCGTTCGATACGTCAAAGTTCTGCCGCGCTTTCCAGCATCCGATGAAGATCTCCTCGCGGTCGTCCGAACCGCTCCGAGACTCTCCAGAGAGGTCGCTTTCTTCAGTACGGGATCGACCAGATCCACGTCGCCGACCGCGTTGGCGGTCGCCGATCGTCTCGCCCGGGTCTTCGGTATAATCACCGGTTCACCATCTCCGAGGAAATGATTTTGGAACAGATATTTTTGGGAAACTCTTTGCGAATCCAAACATCATCCCAGTGGTTTTTGATGAAAGTGAAAAAAACTAAGAAAAGAAGCTCAGCCACAAAGACACATGGAGCAGCTGAATGACTTCCTGCGTCCTGCTGCGTTCAAACAAACAGGGCCTTTGTTTGCAACACATGCACACACACACACACACACACACACACACACGCACACACGCACACACAGGCACTCACACATGCACTCACACACTCACACAGTTCTTTATGTTTTGCAGAGATGGAACATCTGGATCCGTGTTTCTATTCAGAGAAAAACAAAGTGACGTCAGAAGATTCGGCTTCGGCAGAAAACTCTCCCCTGAAGGTTGCAAACATCACGCCGCCGTTATGAAATGACAACAATCCACGCCGGTGAACGTGGGATGAAAAAGGAGGTCTGAGGATGAAGAGAAGATGCAGAGAGGGTCGGACGCAGGCGGGTGATAAAGCAAAGTATGCTTAGATGCTCTTCAGATTCGACCGGAAGGTTTTTTTTTTCGTTAAATTCCAACCAGAGGTTGAAACAAACGATGGCTCGTCCTTCTTTTCGTCAGAAATTCAGCAGTTGGTATTTGAGCCCCTCGGTGGCGCCAGAGACTCCGAGGCCGAATAGTTTTCAAGGCGGTGACCTTCGGCCGGCGGCGGCGGGCGGCCGAGACGCCGCTCTGAGAAGGTCGGACGCTTCGGGTTTGATTTTCTGAGTCTTCTGGACTCAAAGCTGCACGGTTTGGGGATTCTATCCAGAAACGAGAGCGTAAAATGTCGGCCAGTCAGCGTCGCGGGCTCGACTTCTCGGTGGATCGGGATACTTTGACGTGAGGTATCGGCGACGTCCGCGAGACATGTGTCGACGGCGAGAGGGCGAGGACGCCTGCCGCTATCGAGTCCAAGACGGATCAGCGCCCGCCGGTCCCTCGACATCCCGCCGCCGAGTTATTACTCTTTTCCTCTAAAAACGTTTCATTCGTGGGTGCAGAAACGGCTGAAGGTGCAGGAAGGCGCGCCAGGAAGCGGGTGCGGTTGCCCTTGAGGACCACGTGCGCCCAACAAAGGCTGGGCGAAGTCATCAGGTGAGAAGGTGCAGCTCCTCCGCCTGTTTCCTCCAGAGTCGTCCAGGCCGAGCGAAAACCCCCCACATGGCAGCGCTTCCTGTCCGTCCTCGGCTCTCCTCCCTCGCCGGGACGCTCGCCAAGCCTCTTCTGGACGTCCAACTTCACGGACGTCATCTCGCCCCTCTCGGCGGGTGGACCATCTGAAGGCCGGGGAGAAGGAATCCCGGGGAAGGCGCCGGTAGAAACCCGGCCGTAACGTCTTGTCTTCTTACCGCCGCCTTCCCGGGTGTTTCCGGCGCACTTCCGGCGCTCGCTTCGGCCGTTTTCGTCATCGTTTCCGCCTTCGCCAACGCCAGAACCGCCCGGCTCGCGTCCTCACGTCTCCCCGACTCACCCCCCCGGCTCGTCCCGCCCCCGAACCTGCCCCCTCCTTGACCAGCGCCGGGGCGTCTTTGCCCCCTTCGGAGTCGACGACCTTCCACGTTCGATCCCATTTGTTTTCTTTTTTTGTCGATCCCTTTGTCACGTCGTCGCACGGTATTGGTTTTATTTATTCAATTTTATTTTCTAAAATGTCTCTCGATGAGTAATTCCCAGTTCCCCGATGAAAACAGCGCCGCAAACGACAGCGTTCGCTTTGCCTTTTCACTTCGGAACGGGAAGAATCATTTATTTCAGTCTATTTATGATGTTATTTTTTGATGCGGTATAAAATGATCATCTCCCCGGGGTCTCGGATTCCTCTCAAAGCAGGAATCCAATCACATTTTGCAGTCAGTCAGTCAAAGTTTGAGGCGCCGCCTGCGATTCTCTGGCGCCATTTAGTGGTCGGTCGATTTCAGTCCGTCCGGTCGAAATCAAAATGAAAACAAACTAAAAACACACAGAGTTTCTCAGCTTTATACCATCGTGGGAAATGTAGGTACGTTATTTGCTTGACAGCGGCATAAAACTATGACGGTCAGATCTCAAATGTGATGAACAGAACCCTCCTCTCCATTCTCGTGTTCATGCCATTTTATATGAAAGCCTTCTTTTCTGAACCTCAAGCAAATTGCAAACTTTTTATCTACTTTGAAATGACAACATTAAAATTCTGATGAAAACTTCAAAGCTCCTCTCGATCCTGATCTGTATTATGTGTCCCTTTGTGTTTTTTTTCCCCCTCTCTTCAAAACGGAGCCGCTTTGGATAAAACAAGACCAAATTACAAAATAAAGTATTTGCTCCGGACTGCTGCTGCTTTTGGATGTCGGTAGGAAACCCGTGCAAACGCCACGCACGAGGCGTCCCGGAGTTCCCTCCGGTCAAACCGGACGGCCCCGCGGTTGTCGACCACCGGGAGGCACCGGGAAACATCGTCGACGCGTTCAAGGTTTTTATCGCAAAACGATGGATTCCACGCTCGGTGATGCCGGATGAGCAAAGCTGTGGTTTTAATGACACCATAGAGACGGAGGCGTAAGCGAGCGCCTTCACATTAACCTGCCCAGAAAGACCGGCCGTCTACAGATGGGGAGCAGCTCAATCCAAAATATTGATTTTTGAGGCCAAACTGAATAACAAACCAAGGATTTTTGTTAAACCAGACTCTTTCCGCCAGAATGTGCAAGACTGCAGTTCATTTAATTGCTTACTTGGTTATGTTTCTTCAAATCATCATAACAGTGCTCTCGCAGGCAGAACAAACCTGTTTAACACGCCGAGGATAAACTCTGCTGCAGCCCTTCGGATCATTATTCATTCCGGATCCCCGTTCTCTCATTGACACATTTAAAATGTTTTACCGATCAACCTGGAAAATTACAATTACATATAAATACGTATAAATGTAACATAAACATATAAATACGTATAAATATAACATAAACACATGAATATGTTTTGTGTTTGTACGTAAAAAAATATGTGTAACAATGAAACACCAAAGTCATACACTTTTGGAAATGTCTGACAAATGTTTGACTCATAAGAAGGGATTTAAAAATTCAGAGGCTGAAAGATATCATTATATTCTTGAAATAAACAAGTATTAGTAAACGAATAAACAGTATAAATTAACGGTACCTGAAAATCGGATACAGTAGAATTATACATAAATAGAAATAAAATGAAATTAGTGGTAAAAAAAAATAAACATCAATATAAAGTCAAAAAAGGGTATCCTTAAAGTTTAAAAAGGTGTGCTGGACAGTTAAAAATACTTTGAATAAAAAAAATAAAAATAAAATAAATAAATAAATGACAAAATAAATGACAAAAATAAATAAGAGTAGGATTATACATAAATAGAAATAAAATGAAATCAGTGATCAAAAAAATAAACATCAATATAAAGTCAAAAAAGGGTATCCTTAAAGTTTAAAAAGGTGTGCTGGACAGTTAAAAATACTTTGAATAAAAGAAATAAAAATAAAATAAATAAATAAATGACAAAATAAATGACAAAAATAAATAAGAGTAGGATTATACATAAATAGAAATAAAATGAAATCAGTGATCAAAAAAATAAAAATCAATATAAAGTCAAAAAAGGGTATCCTTACAGTTTGAAAGATTTGCTGGAAAGTTAAAGATACTTTGAATAAGAAAAAAATAAAAATAAAATAAATAAATAAATGACAAAAATAAATAAGAGTAGAATTATACATAAATTGAAATACAATGAAATCAGTGATCAAAAAAATAAGCATCAATATAAAGTCAAAAAAGGGTATCCTTACAGTTTAAAAAGATTTGCTGGAAAGTTAAAAATACTTTGAATAAAATAAAAAAACAAAACATAAATAAATAAATGAAAGCCACCTTTAATACCTGAACTCAGTTCTTTTTCTGTCTCACTTCAATCCGTCGTGATAGAAATCTGGCCGTTGGGTCGAAGCGAGGCGGCGCTCCGGCGGTCATGCGGGCGACACCGGCCCGCGGCGCACGCCGGGGTCGCAGGAGGTCACGGCGTGGCCTCGGAGCCGCCAGGCCCGGAGCGTCTTGTTGGTCCAGACCCAGAATCCCGAGGTGATGCCGACCGCGACGCTCATCGTGTGCTTGATGACGAAGAAGCTGAGGTGCGGCTCCTTCGGGGCCACGCCTCCCGCCGGACACGCCGTTCCGAAACGGCGGCAGATGTGCAGACGCCACGCCTTCTGCCAGTGGGGCCGCAGCCGCAGCTCGTGGGCGTAGCAGGCGAGCAGGGCGGTCGCCGGCACCGTGTTCAGCACGGCGAACGCGCCGAGCCGCAGCATCAGCCCCTCCAGCTTCCGGGTGGCGGCGCCGCCGCGCCTCATTGCGGTCCGGACGCGGAAAAGGGACACGAAGCCGGCGAGCAGGAAGCAGGAACCGAGAGTCAAGTAGAGCGCGAGCGGCAGCAGCACGAAGCGACGCAGAGCATCCGCGCTGGAAGCGTCTACGTAGCAGACGCCGCTCAGCGGGTCGCCCTCCACGTCCCCCGCCACCACCACGCCCAGGGTCTGCAGCGCCGGCGCCGCCCACGCCAACAGGTGGAAGAACGGCGCCCGGGCCTCGATGGCCTCGTGACCCCACGTCATGGTGGCGGACAGGAACCAGGCCAGCGCCAGCACGGCCCACCACGCGCTACCGGCCATGCCGAAGAAGTAAAGCACCGTGAAGATCAGGGTGCAGCCGCCGGGTCCGGAGCCCCGCGCCGCCAGCCGAACCCCGCCCGGCCGCGCCCGCTCCGCGCACGCCACGCTATCGCCCAGCAGGACGCCGGCGCCGTACGCCAGCGCCACCATGAAGTAGCAGCCGGCCAGGAAAAGCACGGGCCTCTGCGGGTAGGCGAAGCGTCGCGGCTCCAGCAGAAAGGTCATCAGGGTGAAGAGCGTGCTGGCGGCGCAGAGCCCGGCGCTCGCGCCCACCCAGCGCCGCCCGCCGCTCAGCTGCTCCTCCTGGAAGTGCAGGAGGCCACAGGGGGCGCCGCAGTCCCGGGCGCCCAGGAAGCCGGAGCCCCGGCCGGGACGGGTCCGCAGCTCAGGCGGGCAGACGAAGGCCGGCTCGGCGGAGGGCCGAGAGGTCGCCGGAGTCCCGGACGATGTATTCCGGCCCACGCAAATTTCCGGCCCGCCGTGCGCGGGGAAGCGCTCGCAGCGCAGACGCTCCGGCCAGCGGAAGCCGAACCGATTCACGAGCGCCTCGCAGCCGCGCCGAGCGCGCTCGCAGAGCGCCCGGCAGGGCGGGAGGGCGCGCTCCAGCACCGTGCACGGCGGCGCGTACACGGAGCACAAGAAGATGCGCAGGTCCGGCGAGCAGCCCACCTGCACCAGGGGGAAGAACTGGTGCGCCTCCAGCCCCGCCTCTTCTTGCCGAGCCTGGCCGAGCACGTTGGGCATGATGGTCCGGTTGTAAACCAGGTCTTGGCACAGCGGGATGGACACCGGCTGGCAGAGGCCGTGATCCGGCACAGGGACGGCCCTCTGGGACGGCCGGCCCGGGACCAGCAGCGCCAGCGTGACCCACATCCCGCGCCAGGACCCCGCGGATGCCATGGGAAGGCCCGAGGGGGAGCGCCGCCTCCCGGAAAGTTCCCTGGAGTCTGCCGGGGAGGAAAAAAAGGCCGGGAAAAGCCTTCCGAGTGGAAGACGGCAGTCAGAAGCAGCCTCCCTTCTTCTGGTGAGCGGGAAAGTTTCCCGCCTCCGGCAGCGACCAGGATACTTCTCTTTCCCGACATGAAGCCGCTCATCTCCCGCCTTCCGCCGCGCATCCGGGAGGCGCAGAGGCTCTGCGGACGGTTTCAAGCCGCCCCTCCCGCGGCTTGCCGCCTCCGAGCCGGCTGCCTGAGCGGGCGCCTGGAAACTCCTCGCCGCGATTCGGACGCTTTCAAGTGGCGCCGCCGATTGGCCGCGAGAGACCGAGGGGGCGTGGCTGAGCGCCGCCTCGCTCTTATATAAGCCAGGGTGTCTTCGGGAGGCGTCGGTCCCTCCATGAAATATTAAACGCGTCCTTTAGCCGGATCCACCTTTCACAAGGCATTATTTGGAGATTGTTGGCGGACTTTGAAAAATCCCCCATTTCACAATGAAATGTTCCTAATTCTTTGAAATGGGGATAGATTTTCCGTCAGCTTTGAAATCGACCAAAAAAAAACCCCAAATGGTGAATTCTGTTTATGAAATGAGCTGCTCCTGCTGCCCCTCTGAGGTGAGCCAGAGGTCTGGAGGATGGGGATCGGGGATCGGGGATCGGGGATCGGGGATCGGGGATCGGGGATCGGGGTAAACTCCTAAGGTTTATCAACAAAACAAAACAAAACACCTACCGAGTGGCAAGAAAGCGACCATCTCTCCGAGGCAGATTATTATGCAGGTGTAAGTGTGCGGATCGGGAACAAATGTACGAGTGTCAGGTGATAAAACAAAACAAGGCATTTAGCAGGTAAACATATAAAATGCTAACAAATCATAAGACATGATTGGAATGTAGTTTTCAACACGTGCACCAATGACAGAGCATCAATTGAAAATCAATACATGATAACATATTAATTAGTGATAAAATCTGCCAAACTTTGAAAAAAATTCAATTTCAGGTTTAGATTTTAAGGATCCAACATTTAAAAAAGAACTTCAGTTTCAAAAACAACATCATATTCAATCACTAATGACTTTTGATAAGACTTGGTTGAATTCATCCCATACGCAAAATTGGAAAAATGTCAACCGTCGTTTTTTTAGAAATACATGAAAAGATGAACGGATAAAAATAAATGTGTTGATTGACTAATGAGATGAATAGATTAATTTATTAAAAGAAAGGGTGTTACCGGCGTTTTTGCCTTAAAGAATGAAAGAAAAAACAAAGCAAAACAGCAGAAAAACAACAACTGAAAATGACCAAAAATCTGTTTCATTTTTTTTCACAAAAAAAAAAAAAAAAAAAAGCCGACCTTATGAATTTGGTTTTTGAAGAGTCTGAGTTTGTTTTGGTTGAAAATGTTGCGTGGGAAGTGAAATCCCGGCGCTCGACGCCTCGGTGCGACCCATTTCCTTGGCGACCAGACCGTCTCCCTGCCGGCGCTCTATTTCAGAAGCGCTCGAGAGGACAAACAGTCTGCGCCGCTTTCTGGGATCCAACGCAGACGACGCTTTCCTGCTCGCCATCGATCGGGTCTCCAACTCAGTCAACCGGTCAGCACTAGATGTGTTCTGAAAATGCGGCAACGCTGCTTTTTTTTTTCATTTTTAATTAAAACACACGTTGTCATGCCGGTCATTTTAGATTTACTTTTCTAAAGCACAAAGTCAATGACGTCCATCAGAAGGTTGAGGACGTTCTCGGACTCACAAAAGACCTTTTTGCGTCCTGTTATCGCCGCTTCGGTTAATATATTTAACGTACATTACTGGTCAAATGATAAATAACGAATCCAACTGTTATCGTATTGCCATCGTAAGCGATGAACTGGGATTTACAGTTTGTGTTGAGATAATAACACATAGAATGACAGATGTAAAGGTTCGGAGACTAATATTTGTTTTCTCTCTCTTGTAGTTACGAGCTCTTTGTACAAATGATGGATGTCGTGGTGTTGATGTCCTTCCTGCTGCCAAGCAGCTGTAAGCACTGAACGCCAAGCTTTCTTTCTTGTCTTCTGCCATTGTGATTCGGCCTCGGGCCTCGCCGAGCCCCTCATGACGCTGGCGGACGACGAAACAGCGTTCGGGACGTCCTCTCCTGTCAGAGAATCCATTCCTGCTTTTCTTTCGCAACTCCTCGCAAGACGAGGGATCCCTGGAGGAAATGACTCGCCTTCCTCTTGGTAACTGAACCACTGAACGGCAGCTTCTCCGTCGGCTTCTCCATCGGCTTGTCGTGACTTTCCCTCCGAAACGCTACGAATGAAAAGGCCTTTGGATGGACGGCTCGGCTTAGAAAACGCTTTTGAGGACCGGAGGAGCCGGGAATCGAACCGGCGGCGGCGATATCCTTCACCTGCAGGACAGCCGGGCCCGCTCGGGCCAGCCGGAGACGCTCGGCTTTAATTCGGCCGAGCGAATGAAACGGTGACCGTGGAGGAATCTCCCTTTCCTATTCCACCGTGGATATCTTTAAAGACCGTAAAGCCTCGGCCGTCAGGAATGCGAAATTAAATTCAACTAATTAAAAAACAAGAAAAAAAACAACCTTGGTCGGTCTGAAGGCTGCATCCTTCACGCGCGCCAGCGACGTTTCATTATGCTGAAAAAAAATGGCAAGACGGGCGCAAAAGCAGAAGTGATTTTTGATGCGGATGCCGGAACCGAACTTAAAGTGAAGAAAACAAAGTAAGAGAAATAATTAAAAATAACGAAGTTGTCCTCAGAGCCCTAATATCAAAGGCTGCTTGATTTAATAATCATGTCATTGTTCGAGAGTCGCGAATCAGCTTTCCTCATCAAACGCCCGCCGACATTGGCGGCAACATGAAACATGAATATGTACAAACATTGTCTTTTATCTCGTCGCCGACGTCCCGTCAATCAAACGAATCAGACGAAGCGATGATTAATTAATGATTGAGGTTGCCACGACGCGGCACTTTTCTTTGGGAAGTTCTTCTTGTTTTTGTGAAAAGCAAACTTAACTGCGACGCGAAGACGAGGCGAACGAGTCGGGCGCCTCCCTTCGACCGAACGCCGCCGAGGCTCGAAAAACCCGGACCGGAATGAGCTCGGTGACCCAAAAACATATCGGGGAGAACTTTATTATCGTCCAAAACGCGTAACAGCAAAACAGACGCGGGTGTTTCTTGGCAGCTCACATTAGCATGGGCAAGATAGCTTAGCGCTCAATAAGTCATTGGCTGATTTTGTGGATTTGGCTTCAAAGCCGGGGCGTAAAGTCCGGCGAGCTCAGCCTCCTTCTCCTCAGATGGATTCATTTGGTCAACAACAGACTTATTTCAGCTCAAAGAGAAACATTTTGATGAGTTAATGGTTTTTGGCAGCGCGTTAGTTTTCGCCGATGTGGTCTCTGTTTCCGTGACATCAATTTAGATCCCCATTACAAAATATAGACACGAGTTTGCTTTCATCTGCACAACAACAGGATGGTCGGTACATCCTCTGAACGCAGACATCTGTCCTGGCTTCCAGCCCTGGTCGGAGAGTTCTCTGACCGCAACATCTGAGCATCTTCCTTCCTTGCGTGGAGTCCAAGGACTATCGGGCGACGGCGGAGAAACGTCAAGTGGGCACGGTTCATCGACGGACAGTTTCGGGGATGAAACCGTGAAGGGATGAAGAATGAAGATCTAGGTGACACATCTAGCGGGGCTTACAAATAGCCAGTGGTTCTTGGGAGGAGGTCGTCCCAACGCCGGGCACGGAGGAGAGCGTCTGTTGTGAGAGATGGCGTCACCTTGGCAACAAATTCGTGGAGGCCAACCGGGCGTAGAGATAAAGAGCGGGAGGAAATCGATGGTGCTCAGCAAACACTGGGAAAGGAGCTCCGGCCCTCCATCTTACCTTACATATTCCTTGCGCCAATGAATCCCCCCCACACAGAAACCATTTGTGGAAATATAATTGGACATTGATTCGCATTTCCATCCATTTGAGCTTTTCCATTTAAAGAGTCGCTCGTGATAACGACCTTTGCCATCATTGTATTGAAGGTAAATTTTCCCTGAGTTTGCAGCGCCCCCTAGAGGCCACAGCGCCTTTAGCGTTTGCCTGCATCGCTAGCAGGCTCCAAACCGCCAAGTGTTTGGCGAGCGTGTGCTGCAGAGCGCCGGCCCACGTGGACCCCCTGGAGTTTCGGCACTTGAGTTTCTAAAAAGCATAAAATGCGATGGCCGAAAAAAAAACCTCGTTGTTCTTGCAGCCCCTGTTCGTGCATTCATGGGACGCCGTTTGGATCGCAGTTGCTAACGGGAGGGAACCGATTCTAATCCCAAATGACACGGTTCTGAGACGACGGCTGATTTCAGAAAGCAGAAGATGATATTTTATTTTACTTTGGGCCGTCAGCGCGATGCCAGCTGCCGTTCAGCCGCAGCTATGGGAGGTTCTCCTAAAGTCGGAGGCTGCCTGGATCTGCGAAACAAAAGTATTGGGATTTTCTCACCTTTAACAAAGGTGGAAAAAGAATGGTCCAAGAATGTTCTGGAAATGTCCCCTCGGCTGTGAAGGACGTTTTCGTTTTATGTTCCTCGAATTTTTCAGTTGACTCATCGGAGGGTTCTTGAAAGGTTAAGGGACTTTTTCATCTCCTAAAGTGATGGAGCCGGATGCCAAATTCCATTAATCAACGCTCCGCGAGAGTTTAAGACCTTCTCCCACCCACATCTTCATAACTTATTCACAACGGTCCTTGTAGCACGACACACACTTCCTGTTTCGCTTCCATACTCGCACTCTCTGATTTTGGTTCCACGTACAGGCCATCCTGCCCAGACGTGTACACTGTCATACCAGCGCTGCGTCGCATGAAAGTGTAAACATCTCCTTTGTTTCATAAACAGTTTGGGGAGCGTTTCATTTGGTCCTGTTTACAGTCGCACGGCAACATCACGACAAGGACTTGTTTCATTGTTTAAGCAGCAAAATGTCCTTTGGACATTTTAAGACCGAGGGTACTGCAGCTGGTTATGCAAGGTTTCGTGGGTTAGGGTTAGTGCAGGTGGCCGTGTCCCGCTGATGTTCTCACAAAGGTCTGATCTGGAAACGTAACGCGACATTTAAGACCTTCTGCGAGGCTTTCCTAATTTCAGAAGCGGCGCCCGTGACACCAGGGGACTCCGGCGGGCTAACAAACATGGCTCGACCGCTATCGTATCACATTGTTGGAGCGCCGGAACAACATGAAGTCACATCACTCGCCACTCTGAACCGTTGTGACGGTTGCCATCCTGTAAGGGCTGAGACGCCGTGTAAAAGCCGAGAGAACATTCTCCGCTTTCCGACAGGTTGCCTAATTGTTCCGACTCTTTCCCTGTTATTCTATCAGATAACATTCCTCTGCCCCTAAAGAACTGGAAACATAACCACGCCAAGCCTTCGGAGCAGTCGGAACATTCCTACAACTTTCCGGAAATGCGCTACTTGTGGCTGGATTTTTTTTTTTTTCCTTCTCACCCCCGAAGAGCAGAGTTTCACAGCGGGCGGCGCCAGAAAACCAAGAGGCGCTTTTTGTTTTATCTGCTAAAAGTCCCGTTCGGAATTTGGAGACGTGACCGAAACCTTCGGAAGTCCCTCCGTGTCGTCCTTCCTCGGTTGATAGCGGCAATAATGCGTCCTTTGACCTTGTAACCATGACTAATCTCACCCAGGTTGATGGTCCAGAGTTCTTCTCGGGCGACCCGAGGAGCTCGGGTCACCAGAACTTTGCGGCGGGCAGCAGCGAGGGTCTGACCCTCCGGCCGGGGTTGGAGATATCCCTGACCTCCGTCTCCAGGCGAACTCCGGGCACCTTGAAGATGGACACCGCTGCAAGACACGAGCGAACTCGGTCAGGACTCACGTCGCCGTGGCGATAGAGACGGTCGGCCACGCGGCATCCGAGTCTTACTGTCCCTCAGGTGCATGACGGGCGGCGGCAGAGTGCTGAAGTACAGATGCTGGAGGGCGCCGGCGGCGGACAGGCGATCGGCGGGCTGCAGCGTCAGCATCCTCTGGACCAGGTCTTCGGTCTTCTGAGGCAGCTGGTTCAACCTGTTCCCGGGACCAACAACAGGCGGACACTCAGCCAATCTGGACGTGAAGTCTGCCGAGTTCTCACGTTACCTTCCGTATCGCGCCAGAGATTATTGGCGATATGTACAAGAGTGTGTCCGCGTAGGATATCGCTGTCACGCGTTAGCAGATGAGCGGATGAACTAATAGGCGTGCTGGGATGCACATCCATGTAGCATGTGCAGCTTTGCTGTATGTTTTTTGCTTTTGCGATCACGTTAGCCTTTAGCCAGAATGCATGTGATGAATCAGAAAGCACAGGATGCCAGATTGAGTAGCTCGTGTGATTGTAGCACGTTAGCCCGAGGCGTCAAAGCGTGCGGACGACAAATCAGCAAGTGCACCGTAGGTTGCCACTCGGTTTATCTGAATAGAAATAACATGTGATTTTTAAATATCACGCGTGTCACAGTCGATGTTGAAACATGTCCCTCGGGGATGTGGTTGTCTGACCTTTTCCAGACGCTCCGCAGCGTCCTGGGCTCGGAACGATGGAATCGGTCTGAAACAAACACGAGTGAAGATGAAGCATCACATCGCTCAGCGGCTCTTTGTTTCATGAGATAAGGATGTTTATATGTGGAAATTGTGCATCTCGAGGAATCTCTCAATGGGATTCATCATTTCAAAAGTCCTGCCGCCCAACGCCTGTTTTCCATCTGGGGACGAATTGATTAATCGATAGTCCGCTTTGCTTGGTTTTTGTTCGACGTGTAATATTTTACTGACCGATCTTTATGAATGAAAGGAAAGATTCCCATCGAGTTGTGAAAACATTACCTTTCGGGAACTTTTCGGAGTTTCTTGGTCGCAAACGGTATCTTCTCATCACGACAGCGGCTCTTTGCAGGCTGAGGAGCCTTTAAACTGTTTTACATAACCTTTTTAAAATTGATGGCTTGTTCTTGCATCTCCTTCCCAGGATGTTTGAATAACTTTAGGTAAAATTGCGGGAGCTCCTCACCGGTGGGCTGCACGGAACATTATGAAGCCGTTTTTTTGAAACGTGCTCAGAACATCTTGGACCGGTCCATTCTTTAACGCTCCGTCTCGGCAGAGCCAGACAAGGCCCGGTTTTAGTTCTTGGAATCTGAGTTTGTGACGAACGGTTAATTTACCTCGCTGTGTGAGCAGAGGGAAACAAAGGCCTCCTCGGTCTTTGTTCGCGTGCCTTTCAGCCCAATTGCCTCAATTTGATTAAATTCAGCAGGAGATCGTTGTTGTTCGTGAATTTTACAAAAAATTTGAGGAAAAACTTTACCTTTCCACCTGTGATATTTTCACATCTTTTGTTCTTTCACAACACGTGTTTCCCAATGAGGAAAACTAAAATATAACAAGGACCAAATGTGGAAACCGAAAATAAATAAATACTGTATTTGGGATTTGGATGTATTTTGGATACGATCGCCTCTTCAGAGTAGTTTCTCTGGTAATCTGAATGTTTCACGTCCTGGATGGTTCCGGCGCACCCATCGGTCCCCTCTCCAACAGCAGTGTCACGCAGTGGGCGCCCCCCGGTGGGGGCAAACTGCATGAAACTCAACATTTTCAACCCAGAAGAAAAACATATCAACGTTTCATGCTTGAATAAAAAGTCAACCAAAAATATGCCGTGAAACATCCCGACATCCTCGAAAAATGTTGTCACTATATTTTGGAAATCAAAATCCTTAAATGTGTGCGCGCACTTTTTGGGTCAAACATTGAACAATATGAGTTCAACAGAAGAAAAAGATAAAATGAATCAAGAAAAGGAAAGCAAATGATGTGGAAATTAAAATCAAACTGCAGGACGGACACTGACCTTCCTTGTAATTTGGCAGTTGGCTGACTCCGGGCCACTGGTCTTCAGACGGGATCCCCATGACCTGCAAGTCCACACCACATCGTCAGCAGCTCCGTGCCGACCTCTCGCTCCTCGCCACCGCCAAGGTTTCCCCGAGCCGCTCGCTAAAATGCCAGCGGGGTGACCGGTGGTCGCTGCCGCTTTACTCACCGTCCATATTTTCTGCAGCTGCTGGAAAACGTCGGTGACTCCCGGGAACGCCGGCGCCCCCTGCAGCATTTCCACGAAGATGCAGCCGGCACCCCTGAACACACGGAGAAGCGTCCCAGCGCATTCATGCGTACGGCAGGCGGACCAGGACAGGAGGACCAGGACAGGCGGACCAGGACAGGCGGACCAGGACAGGCGGACCAGGACCAGAAGCGTCACTCACCAGATGTCCAGAGCGGTGGAGTAATCCGTGGAGCCCAGCAGGACCTCCGGCGGCCGGTACCAAAGAGTCACCACCTCCGAGGAGAAGGTGTGACTGGGGATGGACTTGGAGCGAGCCAGACCTGCAGAGAACCGGCGCCCAGGCTCACAAACACTGCAACGCCGTTTCATTAAACCCCCGATGTGAAAGCTGCGAATCTGCGAAATGAAATGAAACAAACCGAAGTCGGCGAGCTTGAGTTCTCCCAGGTAGCTGACCAGCAGGTTGTGGGGCTTCAGGTCTCGGTGCAGAATGCGGCGGCTGTGAATGTAAGCCAGGCCGCGCAGCAGCTGAAACATGAATATCTGCAACAACATTTCACACCGTTATGCTTCCTTTCCACTCAGGCAGGTGAAAGCAAGGCGGTAACAGCCGGGCGACGCTGGTCTGCTACTTAGCGCCGGATCGGTCTTGGCGTCTGCCTGAGTGGCAGAGCTTTTTCCCCCATATTTGTTCCTTTTGTATTTACAGCCTGACACTTTAACAGGACTCTTGAACGGCATCGAAACCGTTCACCCCAAATGGTCTTCGTGTTGGTTTTTTTTTTACACACGACGCATTTGGAGGCGCTTTTTGTCCAGAACTGAATTTAAAATAGACTCTATTCGGATCGCGGATAAAAACAGTTTAGCACGGCTTCATCGCAGAGAATGCAAACCGGTTTATTAAGCAACACGACTAGAAATGTATGGTCAGTATATTATTTTTACACCGTACAGCACCATCCATGCACACTATCAGACCAATGAAGGACCAGCCTTTGCGCCTCCATGTCCACATGATGATGATGTTGGGATAAATAAAGAAGACTTAGATCCTTCCTACCCGCACGTTGTGGGAGTGCAAACCCCCCGGGTGCTGCGTCATGTACTGCGCCAGGTCCGTCTGCTGCAAGCACAGATAGAGAACGCTGACGGCGCTCATATTTCACATCCGCAACGGTCGACCGGTCATCGAACTCGATCAGAATCCTGACATTGCAAAACGGATGAGAAATTGCCCGAAAAAGGTGCCAAAAAAGGAAACATTTGTAAAAGCCGCCCCCGCTGGGGACGATGACACGACATTTGCGGGACATATTTGTAGCTGTGAGTGGATTTGTGTAGCCGTGAGTGTGTGTGTGTGTGTGTGTGTGCATGGATGTATTTAGATGTGTGTACAGAGGGGGCACGACTCCACCATCAATTCATTTCCTGAAGGCCCCCCCCCCCCTCTGCTGAAGAACAAGCTCAGAGTTTTGGTTCTGGGAGAGCTTCCAGCAGAGCTTCCAGCAGAGCTTCCAGCAGAGCTAGGCTAGCTGTCGCAGGCTCAGCGTGCAGACGGACGTCCCAGGACGCTCCATCTCCTGCAGCCCACGGCTCGCACGCTACGTGCACGCGTGTCGCACCATCAGTGCATGATAGTGCACTCACAGGGAGGCCACCAGCAGCCTTTCTTTCATGAATACTAACACTATTACACCAGACCAGACTAGACTAGACTAGACTAGACTAGACTAGACTAGACTAGAATAGACTAGACAAGAATATGATAGAGTAGTATAGACTAGACTAGACTAGACTAGACTAGACTAGAATATAATATACTAGACTAGACTAGACTAGAATAGACTAGACAAGAATATGATAGAGTAGTATAGACTAGACTACACGAGACTAGACTAGACTAGACTAGAATAGAATAGAATAGAATAGAATAGAATAGAATAGAATAGAATAGACCGGACTAGAATAAAATAGACTAGAATAGAATAGAGTAAACTACACTAGGTTAGACTTGACTAGACTAGAATAAAATAGACCAGACTAGAATAGAATAGAATAGAATAGAATAGAATAGAATAGAATTCTTCACTCGCAGACCGAGCAAGAAAACTGATGGTAATAGAAAAACTAAGAATAAACAATAAACAGGTAGGTAGTTAAACAGGCATTAACAAGCGGCACCTAAAGAATCTGATGACAATATATAAGCGGTCTCAACATGTGCAAACGTTGTGAGGAGCGTTTCCTCAGTCAGTGTCTCTTGTCAGCTCTTACCATGTAACTGTCAGCACCACTTGCATTAATGGAAATGACTAATGTGTCCACGTCTGTCGCCGCCCTCCGTCTCTCTGCCTCCGTCCTTCTGTCTGTCGCGGCTGGTCGAGGCAGACGGCCGCCCACGCCCACCTCAGATCCGTCCGAGGATTCTGCCGGTAAAAGCCGGTTTCTCCTCGTTGCCGTCGTCAGATACTTTCCTGTCGCCCCTCTAGTGTCCGTGATTTCCCCGTTCTTTTCCCCTTCGTGATTCAGGTCGCATCTATAAGGCTGCTACAAGCGTTTACCTCGAGCTTCTGACCCGTGTCCTTCCGCTCCCTCGCACAGACCAGCTAACCCCCCTTACAACAGGCCTCATCCAGGAGATCCAGACCCCGGTCCTGGACCGAGGGGGTTCCCCGGGGTCACCGACGCTACCTCGCCTCAACCCCGTCCTCCACGGCCGTCGCCCAGTTCCTCCTCATGGGGAATCGTCGGAAAATGTATATCCAAGACCTGCTGCACGTTTGAGGAAACCAATGTGTGCGAATAAAATCTGATCTGACTCGACCGGGCGTGTAAACGCAGACACGTGTCTGTAGATGCATGCAGATGTTTGCGGACGTGTGCAAAGGTACGTGAAGATGTTTTTGTCCATGTATACACATGCATATACACACATATATACACTATATACATGTGTATATACATGTGTATATACATGTGTATACTTGTGTTTATGGGACTCTCAATGTGTTTGCACATGTTTGCAAATGCGAGTGAAGATACAAGCAGAGACACGTGAAGACGTAGACGCGTCCGTGTGTGTATGTGTGTGTGTGTGTGTGTGTGTGTGTGTGTGTGTTAGGGATGCGTGTGGATGAGTGTAGATACACCAGAGCGTGCGCTCGTGCGCGTCTCACCACGTATTCGAAGACAAAGGTGAGCGAGTCTCTGCAGTGGATGATGTCGTGCAGCAGAACGATGTTGGCATGTTTCAGGCCTTTGAGCAGAGACGCTGCATGGAAACACAAACACATGTTAAAACTTTGCACGTGTGTGTGTGTGTGTGTGTGTGTGTGTGTGTGTGTGTCATATGATGGGATAGTGGTGAATTGGAAAAGTGCAAGGGAACAAAATCATACTAGAGTGGTTTGAAATTATTTATAACTGGTGTTTTTGTGTATTTTCCTTTCAAATATTCAGAAGTATTTCAGCTCTTCTAACCTTGGTGGGAACTTTAAATCCAGCGTTGTTCAATAATACACTTTTTTTAAGCAAAACACTTAAGTTGAACAAGTACGTGTGTGTGTATAGCTGTGCTTGTGAGTGTGAGTGTGTGTGTGTGTGTGTGTGCGTACGCACCTTCTCGGATGGCGGTGAACGGCACGCCCTCCTCCGTCTTTGTTCGGATCACCTTCAGCGCGACCAGCTGCCCGTTAATCCTGCACACATAGCCTGCGGTTCAATAATCGATCGGCAGCTAATCATTATCATTATTGATCTCGCGATGTGACAAGTCAATTTAGCAATCGATGGCATTTTTGCTTGACTATTTTCTGCTTTTAATTTGTTCCTAAATGTTCTTCTTGTATCTGAAGCAGGGTTTTTTTTTCTACATTCTGTTTTTTTATATTGCTTTTCAGGTTGCACGTTGTTTATTGTCTATTGTTAATGAATCTATATGAACAGATACTGGTTTATAAAATATCTCCCAAACAATTTTTCCATAACGGAACCTTCTTTTGCTTTTCCATTTAAATGAAACGTCAGCGGAGGGGAATCGAAGTGTCGGAGCGCTCGCTTGGCATGTACGAGCTCCTGGGTTTAATCCCTCAACATCTCCAGCGTCAGTCGCTTTGGTTAAAAGCGTCTGTCATGTGAAGTAAAGTAAGATCTGCGTCCTCTGAGCGGATCGAGGAGGGTTTGTTTCTTCCACTCTCAGACACGAAGGACGTCCGGGCCTCCATGACGTCTCGGTAACCAAGTAACGTAATGGGCGATCTTTCGGCGCGTGTTATTACATTGTGACGTTACATTTATTTATTCGTTTATTATTATGAATAAAAGCCGTTATCTCAGACTTTCCATTGACATTTCAATCCTGACATTTAAATGCTAGACTTTCAGAGCCGACGTAATATCATTTGTGTCGTTCTACAATTTTATTGTTTTTTCTTTGAATATGTAACATTAAACTACATTTTTTTGATGCATTTGATTTCATTCTTCCGCGATCCCGAGTGCAGGATAAGCAGCAGAAGATGGACGGAATTCATTATTTAGTATTTAGTATTTTTTCATTATGTCCCCAGCCTCACTACCTGGCCCGTGCACACGTGTCACGCTCTCACGCCGCCGTCTATTTTTACCCTCCTCGGTCTCAGACCGCTCACCTCCTGCTTATTTTGCTTTATTTTTGTCATCGCGATTGTCGCTCCGTTTAAATTCCTATCCTTGTTTTTGTTTCGGTCGTCTATTTTCACCCCGTCTGTTGTCCAGTCCAACAATCCTATCCTCGATGTTGTTGTTGTTGTTATTGTTCTCTCTGCTGTCTATTTATTTGTGGATGTCTCTCTTCTAATTGTCTTTTTATTTGTATTTATATTCAAATATATTAACACTTGTAACTGTTACGCTGCTTTGAAAAAAGAATCTCCCCTTTGTGGATCAATAAAGTTTATCTTTAAATTTCTAGACCTGATCAACATCACACCTCTGCTTTTCTTTTTTTTTTTTTCTTTTTTTGAATATAATGCCCAAATCCTTGTTTTTGTGTGTTTGTGATGGGACAGATTTGATGTGTGTGTGTGTGAGCAGGAGACGCTGCCAACCTGCTGATTCCTTTGTAAACGGACGCGTACGATCCTTCACCCAGTTTCTCCAGACTCACGTAGGAAGTCGCCGTCCCGAACCGGAGCCCCGCTTTCTGGACACATCGCACACGTCACGTGACATAACACGACCTTCGACCTCCCCGTGCGTGCGCGCGTGCTCGTGCGCGCTCGTGTGCGCTCACCCAGCTGAAGGCGTCCGCCACGTCTCCGGCCATGGGGTCGCTGTTACTGCGGCTCCGGGGAGCTCGAGCCCGCCGGACCTGCAGCGTGTGGAACCAGGCGGGCGGCGAGGACGCCAGCGAGGATTCCTGTCGCAATCACACTTTCATTCCATATTTTAAACAAATCCGCCGGTGACAAGAGTGAATTATTTTGTCGCCCCTGATCGTGCCGTTTGTAATATATAAAAATCAAGCAACGAGATGGATGCAGCCGAGGTGGTTGATGGGAATAAGACGTCTTCGACCAATTTCGGTGAATCTTCTGCTCCTCGGCTTGTGAATTTTAAAGGGTTCGTGCTCATTCGTGCACTTTAAATGAATTTTAATATGGATTGCGTATATTCAATTAGAAGCTTTCCCAGATTCTGGTTTCATAACGTAAAGTATCATCGTAAACGGCCCTGAAAGGAAACTCAAATTGAGCTGTCACACCGTCAGCCGCGTCAGGACATTTTTCTCTGATAAGGCTATTCATCGAGCTTTAAGGCGATCAAAAGTGCAAAAAAAAACAGATGATTATTGGTCATTTTAAGAATATCTAAAGGCAACATAAACCTGTGGATCTGGCAGGGATGTAGAGCTGTGAGTTTTCATCCTGCTCAGCTCCTTCATCTTCACATCCTCCTCCTCGTCTTCATCCTCCTCCTCCTCCTCCTCTTCTTCCCCTCCACTCGTGTCCTCCTCGTCTTCTTCTTCCTCCTCGCAGCAGCAGCAGCAGCAGCAGAAGCAGCTTGCCAGCCGCCGGGCCTCCATCTTCCGTCTCCTCTTCTTCTACTCCTTCTTCTCCCTCCTCGGCTTCTTCTTCTCCTCCTCCTTCTCCTCGGGTCTCATGACTCACTCGGGTCTGAAGCAGCAAACAGGGTCCCATGATCAGCCCTGGTTCGCCCTCCTCCTCCTCCTCCTCCTCCATGATGTCAGAGAACAAAACTGTCATTCACTATGCATGTGTGTGTGTGTGTGTGTGTGTGTGTGTGTGTGTGTGTGTGTGTGTGTTTCTTGAAAATCAGGAGCAAATGAACAGATAAATGCTGCAATCATCAGCATAACAATAAAAATAAAAAAAAAACATTGACTGAATAAATGAAATTCTTTTTTTTATATTTTTGTACAACGCTCATATTATGATTATTGCTTTATTGCTGAAATAATAATAATTAATTAATATTAATAATTCATATTTATTGAAAAATAAGCTTTCATCTTTCTTGTAAAATATTTATTTTCACTATATATTAATGAATATTTAGCTTTTTCCTGTGTTTCTCTATATGCATCTTAATGTGTCTGTGCTGTAGTTAAATATGTGTGTGTGTGTGTGTGTGTGTGTGTGTGTGTGTGTGTGTCTGTTTCTTGAAAATTAGGCACAAATGAACAGATAAATGCTGCAATCATCAACATAACAATAAAAATAAAAAAAAAACATTGACTGAATAAATGAAATTCTTTTTTTTATATTTTTGTACAACGCTCATATTATGATTATTGCTTTATTGCTGAAATAATAATAATTAATTAATATTAATAATTCATATTTATTGAAAAATAAGCTTTCATCTTTCTTGTAAAATATTTATTTTCACTATATATTAATGAATATTTAGCTTTTTCCTGTGTTTCTCTATATGCATCTTAATGTGTCTGTGCTGTAGTTAAATATGTGTGTGTGTGTGTGTGTGTGTGTGTGTGTGTGTGTGTGTCTGTTTCTTGAAAATTAGGCACAAATGAACAGATAAATGCTGCAATCATCAACATAACAATCATAAAAAATCCATTTACTGAATAAGTCAAATCTTTTTTTATATTTTTGTACGCGCTGCATTCTTCATCGCAACAACGCTCATATTATGATTATTACTTTATTGCTGAAATAATAGTAATAATTAATTAATATTAATAATTCATATTTATTGAAAAATAAGCTTTCATCTTTGTAGTAAAATATTTATTTTCACTATATATTAATGTATATTTAGCTTTTTCCTGTGTTTCTCTATATACATGTTAATGTGTCTGTGCTGTAGTTATATGTGTGTGTGTGTGTGTGTGTGTGTGTGTGTGTGTGTGTGTGTGTGTGTGGTGTGTGGTACTTCCGTAGCTCCACCATAAAGGAACGGCTGATTGCTTCATGAAGAATGAATGAACGCGGAGCGGCGAGGCGGCGGTGCAGCGGTTGGCGCTCACGCCTCCCAGCATGAAGGTCCCTGGTTGGATTCCCACAGGTGGCCTTCGTGTGTGGAGGCTCCATGTGAGGTTCTTCAGGGTTCTCCGGGTTCCTCTCGCAGACCAAACACATGGTGCGCCAAAGGTTGTCTCATGCGTCGCCACGTCCGGGATGAACTGGGCTTCATGGCCTCGCCACCACCTTCAGGGGTGGAGGAGATGCTGGACAGATGGACGGGTGGAGGAGAACCTCAACAGAAGATGCTTCATCCTGCAAGAAAGAAAAACCTGCGACGAAGGAGTGAACGCTGAACATCATCTGTCTGGTTGAAAACATGTTCTCGCATTCGCCATTTTCCCTTTTTCCAACGATGGCGCCGAGAAGGACGTGGAAATGACCGCACTTTTTGGGGGAAAGAATTCATCCAATCAGGTCCAACGCTGGGGTTTCCAGCCAGAGGCAGGTTCACC